>NC_048411.1:30616186-30617246 GCF_013103735.1 Etheostoma cragini | reverse complement strand
GTGAATTAAGAGTTTATTCCAACCAGACCAGAGTGGTGATTGTTGGAACAGTGGAAAGATGAACCAAGACGGCTTTGGGTAGTTTTACTTAGTTTCTTTCCCCTTTTAATCAAACGTGTTTAACGTACGTAAATCCCTGATTATTTACATGGAGTCTGGTGGAGATATGCTGCTCTATACACGCTAAAAGTAGTGATTATTTACATGGAGTCTGGTGGGTTCGGTGATGGTGATTTCTGTTTCATGTTAAACTAGAAGGCTCTTCCTCTTTAACTAAAAGGTCTATCTCTGTAGGGATCCATCCCATAATGTTGTCAGCCACTCAAAATAATAATCTGAGCCTATTGGTGGCAAAAAAACAGCCTTTTTTAGTTCAACGCTGTCTTTTACACACTCGTAACTCCCAATTCCATCAATTCCTCCATTCATGCATATTCCTTTACAAACCTCTTTCCTGTAGTCGCCTTTCTCCATCCCCCCCCCCCCCCCCCCCCCCCCCCCCCCCCCCACCCCCCTTCTCTTTTCTTGTCACACAGCCAGTCCTGTGGCTGCATGCCTCGCAGTTGCCATGGTAATGATATAGTTTCTCCTCTCTGTAACGTGATGTCTTATTAGGTTTCATTGGGCCGTGTGTCACTATTTTATTTCACGCGCCATTTGGTGAGCGTCGGTCTCCTGTTGGAGAACGCCGGCTCCTGAGAGGTGAGCGGTGGGTGCAGCGGCGGCGGCGAGGTGTAAAAGCGTGTTCGTACTGTATGTGAGGGGCCTGATGGCGAGGAAGAGGAAGAGGAAGAGGACGAGGACGAGATTGAGTGAGGCAGAGCGAGGGAGCTGCAGTGCATTATACTCCCTTCTTGGTTCACAGGAGGAACTTGGAGAACAGAGTGAAGCTGATAAAGAATCAGTTTGAGTCAGTTTTAATGGGGGGAAAAAAGGAAAATCTAACGTTTTTAACTGAATTTATTTATCTCAAACAATCAACAGTGTTGCACGACAAAACAAAAAATGAAAACCGCAAACAGTCTGAATTTGTGTGTGTGTGTGTGTGTGTGTGTGTGTG
>NC_048411.1:30614612-30616086 GCF_013103735.1 Etheostoma cragini | reverse complement strand
CGTGTATCTGGGAGCGAGTTTGCATCCTGAGCACCGGCCGAGAGGTTTATGGTCCCCGCTCGACTCTGTCACTTGTGTTTAGCACCTGGTCGTGACTCAAGCTCTGCAAAGTGATTCAGTCGAGCTAATAATAAATCCAGTGAACGAGCCGCTGTCACAGTAAGGACCGCGGCCATGCGTCCTAATACCGCGTGCACCCTTTAGTTATGAGTTGCCACATATTTTTATTAAGAGAGCTGACAACAGGGGCAGGACACAGTTAGGGGATAAAACCCGGTTGTTTGAAGCCGCTGGTGTCTCCTGATGTGTTTCGGTCGGCCGCTGATGGAGATGTCGCGATGCGGCTGAATGCCAAATGGAGTCCCATGAAGTAACGAGTCACAGTGGAGTGTGTCAGCGCCGAGGAGGCCCGGCGTCTGGATACTGGACGGGAGGAGGGGGGGGGTGATGGATGAGGGTGGAGCGAGAGAAGGACGAGGCATGAAATAGAATGAGGACGAAGGACAGAAGTCCAGGCCGGGCGGTAGGGGACTGTGGGACAGAGATGGAGAGACTGAGAGCGGGAGAAAGAATGAGGGTCAGAGAGCGACTAACCTACTCTGAAAACTGCTGATGTCGGCTCGTCTGAGCTGCACCGCGGCTAACACGCTTACATTTGCATTAACTCAAACAATACCAGGTAACGTGGATCAGGGAGTGTGTGTTATGTTGACATTTTCAGTGAAGAAGACACTCTGGAGGGCAGAAACCTCTGCTGGCACCAGGAACCTCTTCTCAGTTTTCCAAATTTTCTGCCCCTGCAGAGTCTATTCCCTTAAAGGGTAACTTCTATTTTACACACTGTAAAAAACATCTCCTCTCTATCTGCTAGCTGCCTGTCCCCTGAACACACTGTAAAAAACATCTCCTCTCTATCTGCTAGCTGCCTGTCCACTGAACACACTGTAAAAAACATCTCCTTACTATCTGCTAGCTGCCTGTCCCCTGAACACACTGTAAAAAACATCTCCTCTCTATCTGCTAGCTGCCTGTCCCCTGAACACACTGTAAAAAACATCTCCTCTCTATCTGCTAGCTGCCTGTCCCCTGAACACACTGTAAAAAATGCCGTCTCTTTAGACAGCCCAGGCTCCTCAAAGCCAACAAAAACCAACTGCCCCAACCTGGACCACCAAACCATCAAGAAGGATGTCGCGTCGTGGGGGGGGGCTAGTACGCGGAAGGGGATGGGATGAGGAGGCGGGATGGGCGAGCTAGCCTCCATTTTGAACGTCAACAAGAAGGAACATCACCCGTTCCATTCACTCACAGGAAGCCAAGAACAAGGCAGTTTGTTGTAGAAGAGGAAATAAATAACAATCTCTAACCCCCAAATTCCACAGCACGGCTCCGTGCTCCACGAGATCTCGCAAGATCACGTAGAACAGAATATATATATATATATATATATATATATATATATATATATATATAT
>NC_048411.1:30608656-30614512 GCF_013103735.1 Etheostoma cragini | reverse complement strand
AGTGATGGCGTTGCATGGTCTGTCCACCAGAGGACGCTCTACAACGTCCCTGTTAGTGATGGTGTTGCATAGTCTGTCTGTTATTGTGTTTTTGTGTGTTGTATTTTTTAGCATTTTATTTATCAGAACTTGAATATATTTTGGTGTTCTGTAAATCATTATCATATTATTTTAGTGAGAACTCTAACTGCAAATAACTAACGTTTGGGAACTCATTTCTGAATTTTCTTCTTTTTTGATGTTTCAGCATATCTGATTTTTAATTAACCAAATATTTGTATCGGGATCGGCCTTAAAGATCCTTTATTGGTCAAGCTCTCTCTCTCTCTCTTCCTCTCTCTCTCAAATTCTATCTCTCTCTCTCTTGTTTTCTCTCTCTCTGTCTCTTTTTCCTCTCTAACTCTCCCTCTCTCTACCTCCCCCCCCCTGTCCTGTGGGCTTCTTTAACCCCTCTCCTAATGACCTTCCACATGGTCATCTATACTGGAGGTCCTGCTGTGGATCTGCGAATCACTGCTGAATTGTGGGTAAATGAAGCTTTTGTTCCAGCTGTGAGCTGTCACGACGTGTTTGAAATAAGCGGGATTGTATTCATGCGTGTGCACATACTCACATACTGCACACACACACACACACACACACACACACACACACACACACACACACACACACACAGGGAGGCATAGACAGAAGGATCCATCAGTCCTTGAGTCACGCTGAGGACGGCAGCTTAAAGGAAGAAGTGTCCTTTCTGTCTCTTACTTTCACTCTCATCCATTAGGTTATCTGTCACTCCTCTCTCACTCCCTCTGTCTCTCTCTCTGTCTCTCTTTCTCTCTGTCTGTCTCCCTCTCTTTCTCTTTCTGTCTTTGTCTGTCTTTCTTTCTGCCTCTGTCTCTCTCTCTCTCTGTCTGTCTGTCTGTCTGTCTGTCTTAGTCTTTCTGTCTTTCTCTCTCCCTCTCTCTCTCTGTCTTTCTCGCTCTGTCTCTTTCTTTCTGTCTTTGTCTGTCTTTCTCTCTGCCTCTGTCTCTCTCTCTTTTTCTCTTTGTCTCTGTCTGTCTTTTTCTCTGCCCTGTCTCTCCTGTGTCTCTCTCTTTCTCTTTCTGTCTTTCACTCTCTAAGTCTGTGTGTGTTCTCTCTTTCTGTCTGTCTGTCTCTGTCTCTCTATTTCTGTCTCTGTCTCTCTCTCTCTCTCTGTCTCTCTCTCTCTCTCTCTGTCTGTCTGTCTCTGTCTCTCTATTTCTGTCTCTATTTCTGTCTCTCTCTCTCTTCCTGTCTGCACGTGGGCAGATGGCAGGGTCTAGCCTGGGACTCCGGACTCCGGACCCGGGGCAAACCAACCGGCCAAACTGGCGCCCGTGGCAGCAGACAGGAGCTCTGTGGGAGGCGGCTTCATCGCCACCAACCATTGGTCCGTTGCAGACTCTCTCTGAGCGGGGGGGGGGTGGGTGGTGAAGATGATTCGAGTGGAAAACTGATGACAAGGAGGTTCGACAGCAGGGTAGGAAGCTGGTGGGGGTGAGAGGAGAGGCAGCATGTGTTGACGAGTTTGATAGGAAAGGACTAGAGAGTTCCTGTCCTTGGATCGGAGTCAAACCCTTCCATGACTCCCCCCCCCCCCCCCCCCCCCCCCCCCCCCCCCCCCCCCCCCCCCCCCCCCCCCCCCCCCCCCCCCCGCCATGAGCTTACACATAGACTGTAAGAATAATAGATGCAGCTTCCGGGTCTGCAAAGTGAAGCCAATGATGAAGCACTTAAAGCTGCGTTCTCTCTAACTTCCAGCAGGGGGCGACTCCACTGGCTCCAAAAACAAGTCTTTATAGAAGACTATGAGACAATGAGACTACTTCTACCTTGAGTTATTACCTCAGTAAATAGTTGATGGGCTCAGTCGCTAGTTCCAAGTCTTCTTCAACACAGTAATAATAACTAGCATGTTAGTTAGCAGTAATTAGCCTGTGCCTATGTTAACGTTAACTAGCATATTACCTAGCAGTATTTAGCTTGTGCCTATGCTAATGTTAACTAGCATGTTAGTTAGCAGTAATTAGCCTGTGCCTATGTTAATGTTAACTAGCATGTTAGTTAGCAGTAATTAGCCTGTGCCTATGCTAATGTTAACTAGCATGTTAGTTAGCAGTAATTAGCCTGTACCTATGTTAACGTTAACTAGCATGTTAGTTAGCAGTAATTAGCCTGTACCTATGTTAACGTTAACTAGCATGTTAGTTAGCAGTAATTAGCCTGTGCTTATGTTAACGTTAACTAGCATGTTAGTTAGCAGTAATTAGCCTGTACCTATGTTAATGTTAACTAGCATGTTAGTTAGCAGTAATTAGCATGTACCTTTGTTAACGTTAACTAGCATGTTAGTTAGCAGTAAATAGCCTGTGCCTATGTTAACGTTAACTAGCATGTTAGTTAGCAGTAATTAACCTGTGTATATGCTAATGTTGACTAGCATGTTAGTTAGCAGTAATTAGCCTGTGTCTATGTTAACGTTAACTAGCATGTTAGTTAGCAGTAATTAGCCTGTGTCCATGCTAATGTTGACTAGCATGTTAGTTAGCAGTAATTAGCCTGTGTCTATGCTAATGTTGACTAGCATGTTAGTTAGCAGTAATTAGCCTGTGTCTATGTTAATGTTAACTAGCATGTTAGTTAGCAGTAATTAGCCTGTGTCTATGCTAATGTTAACTAGCATTTTAGTTTGCAGTAATTAGCCTGTGTCTATGTTAATGTTAACTAGCATGTTAGTTTGCAGTAATTAGCCTGTGTCTATGTTAATGTTAACTAGCATGTTAGTTTGCAGTAATTAGCCTGTGTCTATGTTATCTCCTAACATATACCGACCTCTCCGTCTCTGCTGATTGGGAATGATTGAGATTTCTTGCATATCCTGAAAGCCACTCGTTAATATCTCAAATCATAAAGCATGCTTTACGTAACCCTTGTTTCAAAGGAAGCAGAGCGCACAGCTGTTTGTCTCAGCTGCTTATAAAACCCCCGGCTGCATGCAGATGAAGTCCACCGCCACGGTCAGGCCGATTCAGGACTGAGCTCTCTGGACTCCGACCCAGAAGTCAGGTGTTGAGATGAAAGGGAGCCTGTCTGTGCTACAGGGCTAATGTAAGGGATTAACACCTGTTCTACCCAGGCAGATTAATCCTAATCCTGCTTTAACCCCCTTTGATCTGAAGTCAGCGTGGACGGGCCTAATACCTTCACAGCTGACCTCAGGCTGGAGCGGTGACTGTACCGGACGTTCACACCGCCACCGACTCGAGCGTCTAAAGTTACCGGAAGTTGGTCGTTCCCAACGGGAGCTTCTCTCAGCTGCTAGGAGGAAAATCTGTCTGCGTGTTGAGCGTCAATCACGAAGTTCACATTTTTTAAACTTTACGGTAATGAGCTATGACGCAGTTCAGCGGCTAACGCCAGCCGCCAATCAAACTATAGACGTCCTCCGCTAGGTTAGTCTGGATCACTAGGTTAGTCTGGGTCAGTAGGTTAGCCTGGACCACTAGGTTAGTCTGGATCACTAGGTTAGTCTGGACCACTAGGTTAGTCTCGACCACTAGATTAGCCTGGACCACTAGGTTAGTCTGGATCACTAGGTTAGCCTGAACCACTAGGTTAGTCTGGGTCAGTAGGTTAGTCTGGACCACTAGATTAGCCTGGACCACTAGGTTAGTCTGGATCACTAGGTTAGCCTGAACCACTAGGTTAGTCTGGGTCAGTAGGTTAGCCTGGACCACTAGGTTAGTCTGGGTCAGTAGGTTAGCCTGGACCACTAGGTTAGCCTGGACCACTAGGTTAGTACCACTAGTTAGGTTCATGAGGACAACATGAGGGTTAAAAACAGTCCATCCTACGTCCTTATGTTTTACAGTACCACAGTGTGTCGTGTGTACTGTAACTGCGTAGTGAGTCAAGATGCATCCGGCTGAACTGACTCTGGTCTGGTCTGGTCTGGGTCTCCTCTGGAGGACACCCCTCTAACCCCGTGGACAGGACCCAGCCAACAAATACCACTTGAAATGCTTTTCAGGGCCCGTAACATAGGCCTGTGCTCGGGGCCCGTTGGGTGGTCAGTGCGTGTGACCTTCTCATGGCGGGGCCCCTAACACCCCCCATCCATCCCTATTAGAGGACACTTATATCAGGGACAGCAGCCAGAGTGACACACTCCCAGCTGGGTGTCCCTGGAGAAAATGCTGTGCAGTGTGGGGAAAGATCCTCGCGGTGCACTGACGTGTGTGTGTGTGTGTGTGTGTGTGTGTGTGTGTGTGTGTGTGTGTGTGTTCTTCTTTAACTATATTCATGGGGTCCAAACACCGGTAATACAGTATACTTGTGGGGTCCGGACAGCTTTGTGGGGCCAAAAACCTGGAACCCATGCTGGTTGAGAGTTAAGACTTGGTTTTAGGGTTGGGGTTATAATCAGGTTATGGTTAGGGTTAGGGTTAAGGTTAGGCATTTAGTTGTTATGGTTACGGTTAGGGTAAGACGCTGTTAGGGTTAGGGGATGCAGTATGTCAATGACGGGTCCCCACAAAGGTAGTGCCCCAAACCTGTGTGTGTGTGTGTGTGTGTGTGTGTGTGTGTGTGTGTGTGTGTGTGTGTGTGTGTGTGTGGAATTGTTCTCTGCAGATAGGGCCCTGTGACTCTGAGATATGCACAGGCTCATTAATTAGAGGCTCTCATTATCCCCCCTCAGGCTCCAGACATTTAATCAACACCAAGCTCCAACTAAGACACCCGCGTGCATGCACACACACACACATGCACACACACACACACACACACATGCGCACACCCTCGTGCACGGTCATCCCACATGATCCACCGAGTGGGCTCTATTCCGACACATCATCTAAGAATAGAGCGCCCTAAAGAGGTGAACGGGTGATTTGTTTTCAGTGATGTACGGCACAACAGAGTGGGTGTGTGTGTCGTCGCCGTGCAACACTTTTATTATTATAATGTTGTTAAGCATTTCCAAACATATTCATCCAGCTGCCATGTCTCACACTGGAAGCTATCGGTCAAACAGCGTAAGTTATATATTTCCATGCTGGTAAATATAATAAATTAGTGTTTAAAGACCGTTAATGAATTGTGCATTACGGTGATTTTTCTTTGTTCATTACTTCATTTTCAAAATAACCATGTAGGTGTAAACAGGGTGTAAGTGAATGTGGCGGGAACCAGAGCCGGCCCTACATACAAAGCAATATAAGCAGTTTCTGGTCACCCGGGAGGGGGGGGGGGGATTTAGATAAGACCCTTGAATGGTATTTGGGTTGGATTGACCCATTTCAAATTTTTACAAGAACAAAAATGGTCCAGCTACATTTTTTTTTTTAACCTGAAAATCAGCGGCCTTCTCGTGAGAAACATGTATTCCTGACTTTTTCCTTTATAACATGAATTATGACACTACATTTGCACATGGAAACCCCCGATGTTCGCACACACATTCACACAGCCACACACACACATACACACACACACACACACACACACACACACACACATGTTTAATAGTGTGCTAGTAGAGACTGATGCATTCCCTAAACATAGATGTTATCTCAGCTGTTAGAAATTGAGCTAAAGACGAAATTTGTGAATAGATTATGAAGTGAAATTTGATTTCAGAATTGTTTTTAAAACCCCAAATAAGTCCCGGGTCAGTTAGACCCGAGGGGTTTGAGAGGGTCCCGGAGGTGGAGACGATACGAGGGTTGTTGAAGATGAAAGTGTTTTATTTTTGTTTTTTTTAGTTTCCCTGTGAAGGCGGGAGTTTGATTTCCTGTGCGGCTCTGATTGGGAAAGCAGAAGCACGGGGGGGGG
>NC_048411.1:30603295-30608623 GCF_013103735.1 Etheostoma cragini | reverse complement strand
GGGGAGCCGGCTGCTGGATGGAGATGCCAGATGACTGGCTCCACTACAGAACACACTGAAGTGGCCTCCGATTTATCATCAAACACGGCTTTTATGGAACAGTCGCTTGAGTAAACCTGTGTTAGATGGTGGGTAAACCGTGGCTCAGGGTCCAGGACTCGGTCTCCAGCTGGACGGGCGGTCCTCCTGAACCCTTCCTACATACAGCTATGAAAAATAATGGAAAGTAACTGGTTTGTATTCCACGTGTTTATTACTGTCTGCGTCGTATTGCCTGCAGCTGAGAAGAGCGTGGAGGTCCTCGTAGGGAGGAGGTCGGGGGGGATGTTTGGATCCTAAACCAGCTTTCAAGTACAGACGGTCCAACACCATTTTCTTGCTTCCCGATACAAATTGTAATGGAAAATAACATTTAAGCAATGATCTTCTCATTAATTCTTCATAAGATCTCCAATGCCTCTCACAGTGTCTGACGTCTGAATCTGTCCTCTGTGTTTGTCCTTGATGGGAGACAACTGGAGTTGTCATGACTTTGCATTTTCCCTCCAGGGATAAAATGGTGTAAAGTCTGACAGAGACAGTTGTCTAGAGCTGGTTATCAGAGCAGGTCCCAGGTCCCAGGACCGGGACCCAGGTCCCAGGTCGAGACCAGAGCCCATCCAGGAGACAAGATGTCCTGTTTCACCTAAGACAGAATCACCGGTCAAGATACGCGAGGAGGGTCAGATTCAGAACTACGTTAGAGGTCCAACTGTCTCCCTGAGGTCCACTGATTGTTATGTTTAAGATTAAACTGGTTTCCTAACAAGGGTTGGTTTTCCTCTGGGGGGGGGGGGGGGGGGGGGGGACTGGAAATAAGGAAGAGTATTACAGATTGTATACACACAGAACAGTTGTCACTCCGTCACTTTGTGCGTTAGGAGAGCTGGTCTGGTCAGTTTAAGTGTTCTTTGCAGAAAACAGGCCCATTTTGTCTTTTAAAGGCCAGTTATGTCATGGATTATAACACACACACACACACACACACACTCCATGCCGGTGTAGTGTGCACCCTGCCGGACCACAGGGTGTCATCCTGCTTGGGTGCCAGCTGTGGCTGCGGAGGACGTGTCCAGCGTTTTGTCCATGTCCACCCATGTGGAGACTCCCAGTGTCTCATGGACTCCATGTGCACAGCAGGTGTTTGTCCATGAGGCCATATGCCAGCTTGTGCCCCCCCTCCTACTTGTCTTTTGTAATCCGGGTGACCCTTTGGTGCCCTGCGGTCCCGACTGACCCCGCTGAGACTCCGGTTTATTGACCCCCCCTCCCAGCTCCATAGAGTCCATTACCTAAACCAATTTAAATCCCACTCTTGTTTCTGCAGCGGACCTCGCCTCGCTGCAGCATCGACCCTTTCTTTGTCTCCGTTTTCTTTCACTTTGAGATAATTCCTGGTGAATAAACCATAATGTAGTTATACTGTATTAATGCCGTCGCATATCCAGTCTCACAACGCTGTGGAGTAAGTCTGGATACACTTCAGATCCAGTATTAGGGACCACTAAGGTCTTTATAAAGAGACTTCAGATACAGTATTAGGGACCACTAAGGTCTATATAAAGAGACTTCAGATACAGTATTAGGGACCACTAAGGTCTATATAAAGAGACTTCAGATACAGTATTAGGGGACCACTAAGGTCTATATAAAGAGACTTCAGATACAGTATTAGGGACCACTAAGGTCTATATAAAGAGACTTCAGATCCAGTATTAGGGACCACTAAGGTCTATATAAAAGAGACTTCAGATCCAGTATTAGGGGACCACTAAGGTCTATATAAAGAGACTTCAGATCCAGTATTAGGGACCACTAAGGTCTATATAAAGAGACTTCAGATCCAGTATTAGGGGACCACTAAGGTCTTATTTCTGGTTCCATGTGTTGTGCAGCAGTAGATCAGCTGTAGCTGTTTTCACTCTGAGACTGTGGCGTCCTTGTGGCGAGAGGTTTCCTACCAGAATAACCAAGTCCTCTGTTTTAACTTTTATTCAGCCCACATTCAATGATTCAACCCTGGAAGAGCTACGGTCAATAACACACCAGAAGCATGCATGCATGCATACATACATAGATAGTAGTGCTGTCACGATTAAAATGTTTAACCATGATTAATCGCATTAATGTATATAAATAGTAGTATATCTATCTAATAGTAATGTATAGTAAATAGTTAACCTGCAATGAATCACAATTAATCGCACATTTGTATCTATTTGAAATGTCCTTTGATTTCTTTTTCTCTCGTTATTTCTCCTCATTTTAATTCTGTTAACATGAAAAAGTGGATCGGCTCGCTGTGTTCAAATGTTTTTTATTGGAAACCAAATTGGCATAAAGCCTACTATAATGCTCTCTCTCTCTCTCTCTCTCTCTCTCTCTCTCTCTCTCTCTCTCTCTCTCTCTCTCTCTCTCTCTCTCTCTCTAGCCTACTCTAGTGTCAGGTGGTGTTTCAGACTGGAGGTGCTGGTCTGGTTATGAGGAGCAATATGAGAGAGGAATTTGGTCATCATTGGTCATTTTTGAGGTTCATTAAACCACGTTGAGTGTTTTCCAAGGCACCAACGAAGAAGAAAAGGTTAACGTGAGATAACTTCTGTCATCGTTGGATGTCAGCTTGGTCTTTCTGACAGACTTACGTGTTCATGACAGGATATGGCCATGAGAGATATGGTGATGATTGGTCGTTGTTTAGGTCCATTAAACCACGTTAAGCCTTTAGGAATGTCCCCTGATTGACATTAACCACGTTAGATGGTGACGAGTGCTAACGTGCTAGCTTCTTGTCGTAGGACGTGGATGTGAATGCGTCGCCGCATGACGTCACCTTTTTCTGGCTAACCTCTAGCGTTACTACTACTTTAAAGCACCGTCATCTGGCGGTGCTGTGCCGGGCTCCTAAACACCTGGCGCTGGTAGCAGTACCGCACGATGCGTTCACGTGGCGGCGCCGCCTGTTTTCTGGAGCCATGTGATTTGTTGACATGTAAGATTCAGAGTATTGCAGTTTTACTGGTATGTAGCCCATCTTTTGAAAGTGTGCCCCACTAGATATCAACACGCCGCTGCACATAGCTAGGTCCACGTATCAGAGCCGATATATCGGTGACAGCCGCCGATAGGACCGGCAGCCCCGCGAGCTCTAGAGCGTCATCATCATCCGGATATCGTATCAAGCCTCTCCCTATGATGTCATACCAACCTGTTCGTGGGAATGCGTTGAATATACACAGTGTTTCCCCGAGGTTTGTGGAAAACTTGCAGTAGGTGCACATATTTGACGGGGGGGTTTAAGGGGGGCCTCCACTAAGAACATATAAAAATAATGCAATTTCACGTCATTTTGGACCATTATTATTATCATACCTGTGTCTAAAACGTTGCAAAATCTAGAACAGATAATGAATATTTAACAGAACTTGCTATAGAAGTCTTCTGGGGACCAACTCCAGTCCTCAGACCTCAGAAGTCTCGTAGTTTGGAGCTCACAGCGATCACACATCATTCAGCCGTGAAACACAGAGGGAGGGATTTCTTGGGATGTTAAATGTCTTTTTATGTAGATTTAAGCTTTGGAGCTTCTGGCTTTAACGAGGTCTCATTCGTTAACATCTGTTATTGGGCATGATTCGTAAAAAAAACCCACCCTGAACCTGTTTGATGTTTTGAATTTGCAGAAAGTGTTGAACAGTACAGAAGAATAATTGATAATGGATAATTAGATGCAGAAAAGGCGCAACTTGTTGCATAAAAATTCCCCCCAATGCAGGAAAGGAAGTGTTTGGCACTTACAATTCTCCAGGGTAGGACCCCTAGACTCCCCAGTTATACTCTGCCCCCCCCCCCCCCCTCCCCCCATGTTGAAACAAAACCTATGTCCTTGTCTATAGGTCTTTTAATTTGAAATACAGGGGAATCATTTCATTATTAATAACATTTGCACCACATTGTTGCATCCAAATTCACCCCAATGCGGGAAATAAAAAGGTTAACACTCCCAATTTTCTGGGGTAGAACCCCCCCCCCCCCCCCCCCCCCCCCCCCCCCCCCCCCCCCCCCCCAGGTTACAATGCCCCCCCCCCCATGCTGAAAACCACCCTACGCCTTTGCCCGGAGCCACCGCCTGCCTCGTGCCTGCGCGGCTGCGTCAGCTCCGTGCGTAAAAGTGCGTCCGGCGGCGCTATGACCCTGCAGCCCGCTCCACGGCTCCACGGCTGCAGGAGCGCAGGGAGGAAGTCTTCCGAGAGCTGGACCCAGTTTGTTGCTGTTGCTGGAATCAGGATATCCTCCAGCTCCTCGCAGAAATTCCAGGAGATTTATTTTTTTTATTTTTTTGGAGCGTGATCGCTCCTCCTCTCCCTGAGAGTAGTCTCCTCGCTGGTCGCGCTGTCTCGGCCGGGCTCTGCTGGACTGTTTCTCCACCAAATCTTCCAACAAAAAGTGCCTTTCGAGCGCAGGAAAAACGGGATTTGAGCCCTGAGATGAATGTTTGTGCGTTTCGGCCCACATTCCGGATCGAAGAGGACGGATCGGAGCCGGTCTGGCGGTTTCACGCCGGACTAACGGGGCCTGCTTAACAAGGACGGCTTCGTTTGGGGGAAAAAGTTTAAGAATTCATTTGAAACACCCAGTCGGGTCTGGACCAGGAGGCGGCGGTCCTGCGAGCCGAGACCAGCTGATCGGGTTCATAACGGACTCCTACTTTGGATTTACGCGCAGGAATCTCAGCACGGCGACTCGACACCCTCTGGTCCTCTTCACCGAGCTCAGCTGTGGATCTAATGTATGATTTGTGTTGACTGTGCGGTCTCTCCCACCCAAAAAACCCCATTGCCGCAAAGCCGAGCCTCGCGCATCACCATCATGCATCGCTTCTGGGAGAAAACCCGCCGCTGCAACACTGAGGGAAGTCGGGAGGCAGCATGAGTCGCGCTCGGGATTTCTCTGAGTCTCCGGTCCTCTCCTCGTGTCCTACCTTAATGCTCTTCATTCTTGGTTTACAAATATGATGAAATGGCAGCCCCGGAAGAAGGTGAGTCCGGCTCTCTTTTCCCTCTTCTTCCAGTTATGGCGATAAATAACGGTTCTGTGGGAGAGCACAAGTTGGGAAAGAGGGGGGCCTCGGCCCCCCCCCGCTGCTCCTTCTCTCCCTGTACTACAAACCTACATGGACCTACATGTACAGACAGTAACAACCGGGTCAGCACCGCGCCGAACTCTAACCAAAGAGTTCTTTAGGACCAAGTTCCTATTCCCCCTTTCCACACCGACCTGTCTCGCTATTTG
>NC_048411.1:30600916-30603195 GCF_013103735.1 Etheostoma cragini | reverse complement strand
ACACACACACACACACACACACACACACACACACACACACACACACACTGGCAGGTTTGATTTCCTTCAGAGGTTTCTGTCTTCCCAGCTGAGACACGATGAAGACGATGGTGATCATCATCATTAGCGCATCATTGATTAGTTGTTTGATTTGTTCAGAGTCATAAAATAGAGAAAAATGTGGAGGAGGGTTCCCAAAAGTCCCAAAATGGCGTTCTCGGATGTCTCGTTTTGTCCTCGGATGTCTTATTTTGTCCCCAAATCAAAGACATTCAGCTCGCTGTCCCAGAGGAGAGAAGACACTAGAAGATAGTCACATTTAACAAGCTGACATCAGAGGCATCTGTCTTATTTAAATGAAAAATAACTCCCACCGATTAATCAGAGTCAAAATAGTTGGCGATTAATAATTGATTTTTTAGCAAAGTATGTCTTTAATGTGTTATTTATTGATTCTCTCTATCCTTTTCCTGAGTTTAGACACACATATGGTGACAACAATGGTCCAAAATGGTGAAATTGCATGTTTTGAATTGGAAAATGTCCCATTTTCTTGAGAGAGGACCCCCCCCCCCCCCCACCACTTGATTGGTCGTTGCAGCTCTAATCCCCAGTTTTGGAGCTATTCATCATTTTGTAATATATAATAGTTAATTATTTGATTTCTTAAATTTCAGTTTTGCTTGAGTTATACAGCTACGTAAATTAGTCTACCATAAGTATTTTATTTGGGTTATTTTTAGGGCTTTTGTTTTGAAGGTACCAGGCGGCCTTAGCCACCAGGTGTAGTCTACATATACAGGTGGAGGTAGACACCTGGGGGGTGCTGATGGTTTTTACCAGAGTAACAGAGCCTAGAGACGCCATGGATCCTGCTTGTGAAATGTTTGCATGCCGAGAAACTGGATTAGTAAACCTCCCAGAATGCATCTCTGCAAATGAAAGCGTAAGGTTCCCTCCCTCGGTGCTCCGTGGCCGTTGGACGTGGAGTTTTTACTTTGTTTTTGTTCAATCTGAAGACGAATTCGCCACTACACCCAGTATGAAGAGCTGCAGTTTCCCGTTCCCAGAGCTGCCCCTGAAAGCCTCTTCAGCGTTCAGGGTCCACGTAACTCGGCGTCTCGTTCCCCGGAATTAATTCCTGTTGGTTCGGCCCGCGTTTGGGGTCATTAACGTGGATCGTCCCATCCTGAGAGACGAGGGGAGCGGAAATAAAACGAGCTTCCTAATGACGGAGAAAGGAAGAAGAAGAAGAAGAAGAAGAAGAAGAAGAAGAAGAAGCTCTGAGCACACAAACACGCACTAATGATTTCTACATCTGTACGCCGGATCTGCAAGAGTCATCCAGACCCCCCCAGATCCCCCCTGGTCCCCCCAGGTCCCCCAGCCCCCCCCCCCGTGAGGACTAAAAGCCTCTTCCGCGCTGCAGGAATCGATCCCTCGCCTCACTGCAGTCACATGTGCTCGAGCTTAAAACAAACCCATAGAAGAAACGCTGTCCTTCATGTGTGGATTCCCTTGTTCATCACGAAGGGGGGCGGTGGGGGGGGCACCATGGTCCTACTGTTGGTGACTCATCAGAGAGGGACCTGTTCCCCTGTCCTGGGGGGTGTTGAGTCATGAACCTGTTGGTCATGTTGGATGCAAAACAAAGGAAATCAGTTTTATTTGGTGTTTTACATTATTTACATCTCGTCTGCAGCTGCTTGCGAGTCAAAAACGGTCAAATTTGACATTTTTTCGTCCATTTTTCAGACTTTCTTTTAGTTTTCACCAGCACCACCTTACTAGTTTTACTACTGTTTGGAATCCATGGTCAATAACCCTCATTTATATAGAATTAACTCTAATATTAGAGTTAAAAAAGCTGAAATTATGAATTATTCTGACTAATACTAAAGATCAGAGGAATGAAAGTGATCAGTTGTATTTATAAAGAGCGTTTTAAGGAATCCAATCCATGTTTTAATCCATAATTTGGTTAAAAAGAAACTCATATTTCGGATATAGACATTTTGGGTGGATGGATGGATGGATGGATGGATAGATAGATAGATATTATTTAAAATCCCAGATTGAGACCAGATCCTGAATGCGCTGTACACATGTCCAAAGAAAACCTGATTAATACCGACATATCCAACACGCCTTAATTGGAAAATGCTATTCAGTAAAAGGCCATCTTCTGTATATGCTGTCTACGTGACCTGCATCAAATTCGGATTGTTGTCATATTTTGGAATAATAGTGAACTACTGGTGTGTACCATGTGAGCGTAG
>NC_048411.1:30597597-30600816 GCF_013103735.1 Etheostoma cragini | reverse complement strand
AACTTAACCCTCAGGATGTCTTCGGGTCCAATTGGACCCGTTTTTTAAAGTTTCTGTAAGCTGTAACTTGGATTTCTTTCTACCAAATCCAATTGTCCTGTGAAATGCTCTTCACACGTCAAAGTAAGGATCATTGATTTTTGGGTGTTTTATTCCATTTTATAGCATTATTCTGACTAAAAACATCCTCTGATCTTCAATGTTAGTCAAAATAATTCAAACCTCCTGCTTTTTAACTCAAAAGTTAGATTTAATTTCATTAGCTTTATGAGAATGGAAATAGTATTCAACAACACAGGGATGAATTATAGAGGTGGGAGTCACCGGACGTCTCCTGATACTTAAACCACGATACCATATTATTGCGATATAAAACATATTGTAATATTCTGCGACATATTGCAATTTATAACCTTTTTTCCAACTTCTGATTTTTCCCCATTTTCAAACGACGTCCCCAAAAGGAAACTTATCGACATCTGTTTCATCTAAAAAGAAACATTCCTCTAGTTGTTCATCTCACTTCTATGTTATTAACGAGACAAACTGACCATCACAATAGGCAATAAAACTCTTCAACACGTCATCCCGGGTGCTCCATGAGACTTTTAGACACCACAATACTGCAATCAGGGCAACCTGCACTATTGGTTCATTTACATTTTAGCATACATTTAGCATATTACTTAAGCAGTTGCACATTTGGTTTTCCCATCTTGTATATATTTAAATATTTGTTCTTATTTTCTTATATTTTCTTCTTCTTCTTATTATTATTATTATTATTTCACGTGTATTGTATGTATGTATATTTTTCCCTATGTGCTGCTGTAACACTGTAATTTCCCCATTTTTTAGGATCAATAAATATCTATCTATCCAACACATATATATATAATGGGGACATGTATATAATAGATCCATACTTGGGGCCTGTGTATCGATGCTGAAAATATCAGAAAATATGTCGATACTACGCTGTATAGGTTTTTCGCCCCCACCCCTCATAAATTAAACGTTGCATTTACCACTCGCTGTCCAAAAGATCCATCTAGATCCATCTCCTCTCTCACGGGTCCCAGGAACCAGGATTAATGATCGTCTCCAGGGTTTCTCCTGCTGTGTTTTGACAGTGGCCTCCCTAGGGTGCCGTACCGGGTGCATCCCTGCAGTTAGCATCCCGCCGCCCCCCCCCCACCCCCCCAATGAGAGTCCCAATGAGACTACGTAAGAAGGGCCTTGCGTTCCGGGGCCTTCGTCTTTCTGTCCTCCATCTCTGTCCACGGTGGTCTGGGGATTAACAGCGCGAGTAGAGCACATCAATTTCCGCTGTATTGCTGAGTCGCTGTTCCCCTTACGCAACCCCCCCCCCTCCTTACCCGCCCCCCCACCCTATCTCGTCTCGCCCCAGGAGGACGGACCGGCTGGCCACGCAGCCGCATCCGGCTCCACTCGGCATGCCGGGCCGTAAATACCGCGCAGCATCAGGAACAGCAGGTGCTATCACTCCCCATCATTAATTATCCCATGCTGCATCACTCTGGGGCCTCGCCCTCCTAAACTCCACATCTCCTGCACCATCTTAATCCAGGTGGGGGGGGCGGGGGGAGAAAATGGGAGAGGGTTCAAGTCAGGCTGAAGTCCAACTGATTCCTTATTTTATCTCATTGTCTCTATTTTGAGTCATTTTTTATGAATAAAGTACTAAACTTCTCTGATGTCAGCGTGTTGAATGTGAATATCTTCTAGTTTATTCTCTCCTCTGGGACAGTAACCTGAGTGTCTTCAAGTTGTGGACAAAACAAGACATCTAAGGACGCCATCTTGGGACTTTTTGGGAAACCCTAATCCCCATTTTCCACCATTTTTGGACATTTTATAAACCAAACAACTAACGGAACCACGAAAGCAAATTGACAGATTAATCCACGATGAAATGACTCGTTAGCTGCAGCCCTGTTTCCTCGACTTCCAACCATCTCTGATTCTCTTACTGTCTCTCAAATGTCCATTTATCTCCCCCATGTCCTACAATCCGGTCCTGATTCATATGCTCCCCGATGTGTCTCAATCTTTGTCCGGCACTCCCAAGCGATGCCCCCCCCCCCCCCCCCCAGCTGTCATCCTCTTCCCTTTCTCCTCCACTCGGATGATGTGTCTCCTGGCGCGTCTCGTCCCATCCTGACGGGTTTGCCCCGGCTGTAAATGTATTCCAAACACTGGTGGAGACGTCCCAGGGACTGATGGAGCGCTGGAGGGAGAGATAGCACCCCCCCCCTCCCACCCCTCCCGCCCGAGAGCTCATGAATAAACCCGAATCAAAGAGGAAGAGCAGCATGAGGAAGTCCCCGAGGTGAGTTTGAATGAACACGGTCAGAGATGTAGGAGTGCGCCTGCTGCGGATGGTTTAACCCTCCGTGTCGTCTTCCCGTCAAAACTGAAGGTCGACACTTTTGTTGACGCTTTTTAATCAATGTTTTTAAACTTTTTCTTACGTTTTTGTCCCTTTTTGCAACATTTTTTCAATGTTTGTCTCTTTTTTTGACATTTTTAACACCACTTATTAACACTAACTTATTAACTTTAGTTTTACAGTTATTTCTGGAATTTATGGTCAATAAACCTCATTTATAGGAAATTATACCTAATGTTTGAGTTAGAAAAGCAGAAATTAGGAATTATTGAGACTAAAATTAAAGGAATGGATGTTGATGATAATCACAGACTGGAATATGTCAACTTTTACTCAATACTATTTCAAAAACACTTCCATTTGTTTTACAATGTTATAAAATTGAATAAGACGCCCCAAAATTAATGAAAGTAGAGATTTGTACTTGACAAAGAGCGTTGGGTGGAATCAATCATGTTATTTTGGGGAATTAAAAAGAACATTGATATAGGACAACATGAGGACAACATGAGGACAACATGAGGACAACATGAGGACAACATGAGGGCAACATGGGGACAACATGAGGACAACATGAAAACAACATGAGGGCGACATGAAGACAAAATGAAGACAACATGAAGACAACATGAGGACAACATGAGGACAACATGAGGTTCAAGTCCAAAGTGGTTTCGAATCAATCCCCGTAAATGGACTTCCATACATCATGGCGACAAAATTAATTTTAATAACATGTTGGTGATGTCCGATGTCAAAGTGTCAGAAGGCAATTGTTTTTGGGAGTATTGGGGGGGGGGGGGGGG
>NC_048411.1:30593662-30597497 GCF_013103735.1 Etheostoma cragini | reverse complement strand
TCATGTTGTCTTCATGTTGTCCTCATGTTGTCCTCATGTTGCCCTCATGTTGTCCCCATGTTGTCCTCATGTTGTCCTTATGTTGTCCCGATGTTGTCCTCATGTTGTCCCCATGTTGCCCCCATGTTGCCCCCATGTTGCCCCCATGTTGTCCCCATGTTGTCCCCATGTTGTCTTCATGTTGTCCCCATGTTGTCTTCATGTTGTCCCCATGTTTTCCCCATGTTGTGCCCATGTTGCCCTCATGTTGTCTTCATGTTGTCCCCCTGTTGCCCTCATGTTGTCCCCATGTTGTCTTCATGTTGTCCCCCTGTTGTCCCCATGTTGTCCTCATGTTGCCCTCATGTTGTCCTCATGTTGTCCTCATGTTGTCCTCATGTTGTCCCCGTGTTGTCCTATATCAATGTTCTTTTTAATTCCCCAAAATAACATGATTGATTCCACCCAACGCTCTTTGTCAAGTACAAATCTCTACTTTCATTAATTTTGGGGCGTCTTATTCAATTTTATAACATTGTAAAACAAATGGAAGTGTTTTTGAAATAGTATTGAGTAAAAGTTGACATATTCCAGTCTGTGATTATCATCAACATCCATTCCTTTAATTTTAGTCTCAATAATTCCTAATTTCTGCTTTTCTAACTCAAACATTAGGTATAATTTCCTATAAATGAGGTTTATTGACCATAAAATCCCAAAATAACTGTAAAACTGTTTGAAAACATCAAATATTAACGTTCATTAGCCGTGTAACCGGCTTAGTCAGAATACTGGGATTTTCAGAATAAGAGCACCGCCTAATTACTACTGCCCTGGTCCTTTAACCCTTGTGTGGTGTTCAGGTCAAATTGACCCATTTCAAATATGTACAAGAAGAAAAATGGTCCAAGTTCCATGTTTTCTACCTGAAATCAGCGTCCTTTCCTTATTTCCTGAGATAAACATGTATTCCTGACTCAGAACATTATTCTGGATATGACACTTACGTTGTTTCCATAGTGGATTTTTAACATGAATTATAACCTTATGACAAAAAAGGAACCCCACTTCCATGTTTAATAGTGTGCTGGTAGACACTGATTGCATTCCCTAAACATATGTTAACATACATATTTAATAACATAACCTACTGATAACATATTTGTCCCGAGGGACACGAGAGGGTCCCGAAGGTGAAGACAACACCAGGGTTAAATGACCTGTGCAGACAGAAAGCTCTATTTGTGTGTCCCTGAACATGTGTCAACTTGTTTCTCTCCCATCCCGTGTGTAGTTGTGTATTTGTGTATTTCACAATGCCCCTTTTTGTTTGTGTTTGTGTGGAAGAGTCTTGGGAAATGGCTGTTTTGACAAGTGAGCGATATCCTGGTGTCCGATCGGACGTGATTGATGGAGAATGTGTAATATTATCATCCGTCAGAGGCTCCTGCTTCTATCCTGGCAACGTGTTGTGGTCTTCCCCTCCTCCGGCCCTCTCTTTCCTGATCCATTCTCCTGAGCCTGGGGTCAGAGGTCGCGTTAGTGCATGTGTGGCTCAGCAGTCTGGAGAGCGCTCCGGTTACCACTGTGAAATCTCAGGCGTCAGAGGCTTCTTAGCTGTTTGAATCTCCCGCAGGAGGCCGAGCCAGACGCCACACCGGCGTCGTGTTATTTTTAACTAATGGCCGCCTTTACGGCCGTGTCCGACGTGCTCGCCGCCTTCGCCGCCTGTCTGGGGGTTCTGCACGGGGACACGGGACTGAACTCAACATGTTGAGGGCCGTGAATGCTTCTCTGTCTTATGCTGTAAAAGCTGGTAATGCACTCGGTCCAGCTGCTCCAATGAGGGCTGTAAAAAAGACAGAAAGAAAGAAAGAAAGAAAGAAAGATAGAAAGAAAGAAAGAAAGATAGATTCATAATCACTCGTTGGAACGAAGGACTGGGACTTGGCACACAGCGGTTGGTGGAACGCTTCAGGTGTGAAACTACGCTCCCAGTTTACATTTGGGAGATGGTGTTGTGCTTCAGGGACTTTGTTAACGGTCTCATGGCATGAAGATGTCACTTTATGAGTTTTTTTTAACATTAATAAAGACACTTCAGATACAGCATTAGGGACCACTAAGGTCTATATAAAGAGACTTCAGATACAGGATTAGGGGACCACTAAGGTCTATATAAAGAGACTTCAGATACAGTATTAGGGACCACTAAGGTCTTTATAAAGAGACTTCAGATACAGTATTAGGGACCACTAAGGTCTATATAAAGAGACTTCAGATACAGTATTAGGGACCACTAAGATAAACCCAGAAAAAGAGAAGAATACCAGGTAACAGTCAGGTTAAAGACATTGGAGGAAACATAATTATAATGTATGGGCACTGTTAACAATAACTAAATAAAAAACAATGCATAACAGACAATAAAGGCCGTAGTAAAGCAACATAAAAAGCACGAGAGGTTCACTTGTCTCTGTGTGCTTGCAGTAAACTGTTGTGTCCATGCGTTGCAGAGGAGGCTGCGACTGCTGCAGTAGTCTTGCTGCTGAAGCCTCTCTGACAGGAGCGTGTAGTGGAGCCGCCCCATTAGGTCTGCACGAAGCCGGAGCTGCAGCTCGCTGCTGACTCCAACCGCTCGGCCTTGTGTCATAATGAATGGAGGTGGTGTTCTTCAGAGACACTGAATGCTTCTCGTTGGTTGCTGCTTTCCCCCAGCGCTGCCCTGGGGACGCTGTGGCAGCCCAGCCGTGCTGGCTGAGATATGGACAGCCAGTACGGCTGCTACAGTTATGTATTTGATTAAGACAAGGCTCATTAATCAACATTTCTATAAATGTGTTAGCCAATCGGATTCTTTTCAACTGTAGGCCTACGTAGCATGCATGTCTTATTGGAGAAGCTAAGCTAAGCTAACATGCCTTCCTTCTAGGGCTGCACATTCAATCGCACTTGTGTTTGAAATCAAAATATGGACCGTTGTAATATCCGAATCACAAGGGGGTGGGGGGGGGGGGGGGGGGGGCTGCAATATATGTTAAATTCAAAATATGGATCAAACTATTCTGAGTTAACCCTTGTGTTGTCTTCCCGTCAACCGTGAAAAGAACAAAACAGTTTTTTCAACCTTATTATCGCTTTTCCCACATTTTTGTCACTTTTTCCATGTTATCGGTGCTTTTTTATTTTTATTTTTTGGTGTTTTTTCCAAAGTTTTTGATATGTTTAATGTTGACATTTTCAGTGCTTATTTCGATGGCCCATTTTTTGAGACTTAAATCTTTTTTTTAACTGAAAACGGGTCAATTTGACCCAAGGACAACATGATGGTAAGCAGTGAGACATCCCGGCCTCCACATCCGGTCCTACAGACTAAAGAAAACACCTTACAGATCCTCGCCAAAAACTCACTGTAATCATCTGTTTAAATCTTAATATTTTTCAATGAAAATGACAAGAATGATAGAAAAATGAGAGTTCCCTCTAATATCTTGAATTTTATTGCAATCCCAATATCAGTCAAAATAACCATTTTGACTGATGACTACCACGATATTGTGATTTTAAACATGTTGCAATATTCTGCAATATATCACAATTTATAACCTTTTTCCAAACTTCTAATTTTTCCCAAATTTCAAAATCTGTTTTTATTTTTATTTTTTTTCACCATGAACCTGAAGGGATTTCATTTTCTAGTTTCCTCCAGACATCTGGGACGTTGCATCACCTACAGCGTCTAGAGCTCAGCGTCTCAGTTTGAAACTCGTATGAACTGATATTAAACCCTCAAAATGCACTTTGGTTGGTTTGAGCCGACCCGCTGACATTTACGCCAGCAGGTCCTGTCCCCAAG
>NC_048411.1:30591974-30593562 GCF_013103735.1 Etheostoma cragini | reverse complement strand
CCCCCCCCCCCCATCGTCTCCTCGCCCCTCCATCTCTGCAGCGGGAGTCGGGCCTGAGGCGGAGCAGACGGCGGCTCTTCTGACGGCCGCGCCCGGGCTGCCTCCCCCTGTGAGACGGCAGCACAGGATTGTGTGTTGGAGAGGTGGAAACGCTCTGTGCTGGCTGGCTTCGGCGGTCTAAGCGGAGAGTGAGCAGGTGTTTAGAAATGAAAGCAGTCCTCCCTCTTCTGCCAACGTGCTCGTCTTCCCAAAGGAGCAATTTGGATCTGGTGAAATCCTGTTTGATGCAAATCTGTTGACAATGCCGCGTGTTCCTCTGCCAGTTGGTGTTTTGAAGTGTGTCTATCTGGCGCTGTGTTAAAAGCCTAATTCAATAAGTCTGTTTGTGGCTGTTGCTGGGATTCTGCAGTTGATGAATTTACACGGTTGAAGGACTTCATCGATAGAAATCTCTCTGCTCGGATGCATTGTTTTTGGTTAGATATACAATTACTTTATTCATCATTGAATCATATTTAAAAACAGCAGAGGAGGCCCAGTTGTTAAGGGTTTCATAATTTTGATTTAAAATGGAAAAGCAATCGTAACGAGCTTTTGATTTTGACTAGTGTGCAGCTAAAGACACAGGGTGACGTTAGCTTAGCGTAGCTGCTCTTTCGGCGTGGCAGCCGATGGACGATGACACCCGTAGCAGATATACAGTACGTGCGGATGAACAGTGATGGTTTCTGGAGGAAAGCATTGTGATCATCTTCATGTTGAAGTAAAAATGTGGAGGAACAGTTTGACATGTAATCTCTTGCTTTTTCTCCTTTCAGTTTGATCTCTCGTTGTTTTGTTCATGCGCTTTTGTTCTGGAAAATACAAACTGACGTGACTGGAAATGGATTTCCAATCAAAGTGAGAGACGAGTGTAATGGCTGCAGGATTGAGCTGTCGGTGTGATGAGCCTCGGCGAGACAGCGTTGATGAAACACTTTTTGGGATTCTTTATTTTCTACTACAGGAGTCTTAATTAGACGCTGATGGAACGAGGTGGAACACAAGCAAAACTGCTGATCAGTGTTGCCGCTTTCCCCCGTCGTCGCACCCAGTACACGTGACCCGTGTTTCCTGCATGAATGCATCCCTCAGTCCTCCGAGCTGAGCGGTGTGTGGCGGATGGATGGATGGATGGATGGACGGATGGACGGACGGACGGACGAATGGACGGATGGATGGATGGATGGATGGATGGATGGATGGACGGATGGACGGATGGACGGATGGATGGACGGACGGACGGACGGATGGACGGACGGACGGACGGACGGACGGATGGATGGATGGACGGATGGATGGATGGATGGATGGATGGATGGACGGATGGATGGATGGATGGATGGACGGATGGATGGATGGATGGATGGATGGATGGACGGACAGGTTGACAAATAATGGAGATGTGAATGTGGCTGGAGACATTCCTCCTGAGAAAGCTCTTTGACTGTTATCACTGCAACTTGCACCCCTTTGCATAAAAGCTCAACTCATTGAACATTGAATTCCCTGTTTTTGCTTCCCGGAAACGGGGGGGGGGGGGGGGGGG
>NC_048411.1:30589691-30591874 GCF_013103735.1 Etheostoma cragini | reverse complement strand
GGTGCTCCTTCGAGCCGATCCGCCGCCCCTTTCTCCCTCTGCCCCCCCAAGGCTGTGCTGTGAGAGTTAAGAGATGTGATGTCAGAGCGATCAGGAAGCTGGTGTCGATGCTTTTCATTGAGCTGCAATGAAAACGCATTTCTAGTAGATATGAAGTATCTCCACAGCACTGGGGAGTAAAGGTCAGGCTACACCACAGGTGCATTCTGGGATAGGAGATGAAAACGCTCTGGGTTGGTTGCATTGCTCTCGGGCGGCGCCGAGCTCCGGACGCAGCGACGGTGACTCGGCCGAACAGTCTCAGGAAGGACGTTGTTCTGGTGGAACATCTGCACCCCGCAAACAAGACTCACACGTTAACTGTTGACAGGATGCAGTAACGTGAGATATTTAAATCAGCTGATCCGTGGTTGCACCTCAATATCTCTTACCAGTGTGTCTCCGTGTGTACGTCGTCCAAAGATGTCCCTCCAGTCAGTCCCACAATGTCCCCGTTAGAGAGGAGACGCCCTCAGCATGTTCCTTATTAATCTGTACAGTCGTTCCCTGAAAGCCGCAGCCTCATTGCATCATTGCATGCTACCTTGAGCCTCTGCATACTCTTTACATATGTTACATATTTAGAATTTATTCCAAGATCAAATTTTGCTCATTATGTCCATAAGAGAACAAACCAAAGACGTGACTACTTATATAGGTCCATTTGTTCAATTCAATTCAATTTTATTTATAGTATCAGTTCATAACAAGAGTTATCTGGAGACCCTTTAGAGATAGAGCAGGTCTAGACCACACTCCAGAATTTACAAGGACCCAACAGTTCTAGTAGTTTCCTCCTTTTAGGGAGAAACCTGGTCCAGACCCAGACCCAGACCCGGGCCCAGACCAAGATCCAGGCCCAGACCCGGGCCCAGACCAAGACCTAGGCCCAGACCCAGACCCAGACCCAGACCCAGACCCAGGCTCTTGGTAGGCAATGTCTGAAGAGTGAAGAGTGGCAATAACAGTCACAAAAAATAGTAGTTATTCCAACACAAACATGTCTGTTAAAAGATCTACAAACCTACACATTACAAATAAAAGTACTAAAATAACGTATTTGTTTGTATTTGTAGTTCAGTCATGCAGAACTGAGCTTTCGCGATAATCATTGATTTTATAACATATTTTCCTCCTATTGTGCAGCCCTAGAAGTAATATCCATCATTTTTGGACACTCTTGACAACCCTAATTCACACACAAGACTAGTTGAACATAAATTGCGTGGTGCTTTTGTTCTGAGGCAGAACGATGAGAGCCCTGTGGTGAGATGTTGTAACAGAGCCCACCCGGCACTACCCCAGGAAAGGCTCTCAGCTGCTATGTGGACCCCGGACATGATGAGGACCAGATGGCGGAGGACCCCTCGTATTCGTTTCTGTCGCCCTTTGTTCCGCCTGCTTCTTCCAACTTCTTTCCCTTTCCTTCTGCCTTTCAAACTTCCCCGAGTGCAGAGAACTTCTTCCTGCTGACATCCCCTTTTGTTTCTGCTTGTTGCGTATCTGAGCAGCTCTTGTCATGACAGCTGATTGGGAAGATCAAAAGCCACTCGCTCTTCAACTCCAGAGTCTCGTTGTGTTTTGAGAGGTATTTTAAGGCCAGAAATGCAATTCAGCACTTCTGTCCTCCCCTTAGACATGACAGTCATATTAGTGCCAACGTCTTGCTTCCCTGTCTCGCATCTTTTTCTTCTCTTTTTCTCAAACTCAAACCCCACATCTCTCCACATCTTCCTCTGCATATCCTCTGTACTCCCGTTTCATGCCAGTGCCTCTTAGGGAGAAACAGCCTTTAGCTGTAAATTGGCCCATTTCTCACATTTCATTTCCGAAATTTGAAGCAGGTAGAGAGGAGTGGAGGGGTGGGTGGGGGTGGCGAGAGAACCTGCTTGCCTAGCACATTGGTGGAGCTGTGAATTCATTAGTCTCCCTGGATCCTTGAAATGAGAATTCTCCTTAAAGGGTAACTTCGTTTTTTAGATCATGAAACAGCCCCAAAATCACCATCACCAAACACCACCAGACTCCATGTTAATATTCACTACTTTTAGCATGTATAGAGCAGTATATCTCCACCAGACTCCATGTAAATAATCACTACTTTTACCGTGTATAGAGCAGCATATCTCCACCAGACTCCATGT
>NC_048411.1:30587879-30589591 GCF_013103735.1 Etheostoma cragini | reverse complement strand
TTGTTGGAACAGTGGAAAGATGAACCAAGACGGCTTTTGGTAGTTTTATTTAGTTTCTGTCCACTTTGAATGAAGTGTTTTACGATGATAAAAGTAGTGATTATTTACATGGAGTCTGGTGGGTTTGGTGATGGTGGTTTCTGTTTCATGTTAAACTAAAAGGATCTTACTCTTTAACTAAAAGCTCTATCTCTGTAGGGATCCTTTCATAAAGTTGTCACACACTTAGAATAATAATCTGAGTCTCTCATCAGCAACAACACAACTTTTAGTGCTGTGCAGGAGCATCTTATACACCGGCCATGAAAGGAAACAGACGCAGGCCGTTAAAACAGAACATTTCTCAGCACGCCATGCTAAGCGCTCTCCTTAGTGAAGAAAAATATCCGGACGTTTCCATTATTCTGCGAATGTGTAAGTCCGTAAAAGCATAAAATTAGATATCTGTGGAGCATAAAATGAATTCTGAGACCTCCACAAAAGGTCGAAGTATATTTTCAAACTAATACCACGATTAGCTTCTTGTTTGACATACAATGTTAATGTAAGAAGTTACCCAGTGTGGAATTGGTATGTCCGGTCGCTCATTAATCTGGCTTTGAAGTCTTTTTAAGTCTTTTGTGACCCACCGAGGATTAGGCATGAATGTCCCCATATTGTTTCCTATGCATAGGCATACACATAACATTTGGACTTTATTGGAATTTTGTGGTTGCAGAGATTTTATTTTTTTGCTGCTGTGGCGTTCTGTTCGTGCTCGCCGTCCCATTCCCCCCCCCCCACCCCTCCCATTCGCCACCCTCTGCGGTTGGAGATTAGGGGAAGGAGAGTGAAGCAGCCAATTACAGTCATATCTTTGTCCTGCTGCAGACTCCCCACAGTCTGCACCCCCCCTCTCCCTCTTCTCTGCCGGAGAAAAGAGCACCCCCTTTTTTTTTTCTTGAGCAGCCCAATTTGTCAAGATCACTCATTCAGATTGGTGTCATTTTAAGTTGGGCGGGTGGGGGGGGGGGCGATTATGGCAAAGCCAGATGAAAAGGCAAAATGCAGATGGTCCTTAATCTCTTTGGAGGAGTCGCACCTCCTCTTGCTTTTTCTGCTCCCTCTCTTTATCTCATGATCCCATTTCCTTTTCGTTCAAGGTCGTCCCGGCGTCCCGGTGACCTCTAGTTTCTTCCTCTCTTCGTCTCCTTTCTCCTCTTTGTTATCTCTTCTCTGTCTGATGCCATTTCCCGGCGCTGGATGAAGTATGCAGGTCCTTTTACTGCAGTAAAAGTACTACAAACAAACACCACATTGTAAAAAATACTCTGGTACACATAGTAGTCCTGCATTGAAAATATTAGATAAATACAAGACTGTAAGTATCATCGGGAACATGTGGTTAAAGGATTACAAGTAAAATCCTCCCGTTGTAGAACAGGGTCCAACCAGCTGTTTAATGACATCATCATCTCAGCTGGACCTGGAGCCGTTACGTTGTTGCTATGGTTACTTTATAATAACAATCAGATTTTATAAACTACGTGTTTAATGTGCAGGAATCTTAATGTGGAAAGTAACTGACTAAAGTAACTAGTAACTATAGTAACTAGTAACTATAGTAACTAGTGACTAAAGCTGTCAGATGAATGTAGTGTTAGGGTGCAAGTTAGGGTGTGTTGGGGTGCGTTAGGGTGCGTTGGGGTGTGTTGGGGTGTGTTGGGGTGCGT
>NC_048411.1:30580045-30587779 GCF_013103735.1 Etheostoma cragini | reverse complement strand
AGGGTGCGTTAGGGTGTGTTGGGGTGCGTGAGGGTGTGTTGGGGTTCATTAGGGTGCGTTGGGGTGTGTTGGGGTATGTGAGGGCGTGTTGAGGTACATTAGGGTGTGTTGGGGTGCGTTGGGGTATATTAGGGTGCGTTGGGGTACCAAAGCACCGACCCTGGGTTAATATCTAGGCTGATCTGGGCTTTCATTGGTTCGTGTACATGTTGTATGACTGGTCGTCCCGTGCTGGCCCAGATCAGCTCCCCGTCTTCTCCCTCGGTTAATTAAAAACCATCAGAACTGACTGCAGTCAGGAGTCATGCTCCAAAAAGCTCCACCCCCCTCCCCCCCCACTTCCACCATCTTGCTCCTTCCCTCCGTCAAACCCAAAGTCCTCTTTTCACATGGACACCAATCAAAAGGCTGGTCTGGGAGAGAGAGAGATGAGGTTAAGTGTGCGGACCGCCCGACCTTCAGGATCGCGGCGCCCTTCCACATCAGGACGTGACAGCCCGGGAGAGCGTGGAGAGAAGCGCTTGGTGGGGCGGGCTGTAATTGGACTGGGAGACCAGCGAGTACATGAAACATCTGAAGCTCCAAACCTGTCAGTCTTCATCACATGAAGGGCACTTTAACCCCTGTTATGTTGGTCTTTTCTTTCTTTTTTCAGTTTCTTTTCCACTGCAGTAAACACAGCAAAACCCCTTCAATACTCACAGGCCCTACGTGATATTTCTCACGTCTGAAGACTGTTGTTGGTCCCATGATGACTTCTTCTTCTTTAGAACTGCAGCTAACGATTATTTGTAATTGTAGATTAAGGTGTTGGTTATTTTCTGGATTAACAGATTAGTTACTCGGTGTCTAAATGTCAGAAAATGGTGAAAAATGTGGATCAGGGTTTCCAGACGAGCCCGAGATGACGTCCTCAGCTCGTTTTGTCCCCAGCTCACAGATACTAAGTAGTGCTGTCAAACGATTAAACATTTAATCGCATTAATGTCATAGTTATCTTGCAATTAATCTCACATTTTTTATCTATTTTATATGCCCCTTGATTTCTTTTTGTCCCGTTATTTCTCCTCATTTTAATGCTCTTAACATGGAAAAGCTTGCTTTTGTGCAAATGTCTTTTCTTAAAAACATTGGCATATATCCTTCTGTAGTGTTCAATATATATATATATATATATATATATATATATATATATATATATATATACCAATTAATCAATTATCAAAATAGTTGGCGATTAATTTAATAGTTAATTAATAGTGTTTTGCAGCTCTAGACTTCTTCAGCAGGTTTTGTCTTTAAGGTTTTTCAGTGTTGTGTCTGTTTCATCTGCTCATCATTTCATAAGGTTTAGACAGATATTAAATATATATGAAATTATGTTACAAATTGCATGTTTTTTTAATTGAAAAAAGTCCCATTTTCTGAAGGTTGGCCCCCTAAACCACCCAAACCTGAAAGAAAACTCAGCATTCACAACACATACACTGCAGTTTGTGTCTGTATCATCTGCTCATCATCATTTCCTGTGTTTTAGAAGCAGATATTGTGATAATAATGGTCCAAAATTATGTTGTGCATGTTTTTGTAATTGGAAAAAAGGTCCCATTTTCTGAAGGTTGGACCCCTGAACCACCCAAACCGGAAAGAAAACTCAGCGTTCACAACACATACAGCACTCTTACCCCAATATTCCTTTTGGGAGGTTGGAGCTGAACATGGAGAACATGTCAACACTGAAATCACGAATTATACGCTCTGTATTATTTTAATCTTTTTTTGCTGGTAGTTAAAATCTTCAGAAGAGTGTCTGTGGGCTGCTATTTGAAACTCGCCCCTCTCCCTTCTCTATCTGATCTTGCGTTGTTACTCGGGGATATGTGTGTGTGTGTGTGTGTGTGTGTGTGTGTGTGGGTGTGTGTGGGGGGGGGGAGACTCTGTGTGTGTGTGTCGAGACTCTTTCGAAACGGGGTCCTCCGTGTTGCCCCTGGACACGTTCCCCTCGTCAGGCAGCTAATTTTATGCAACCCTCATCACGCCTTTTGGAACAGAGGAAGAGACGAAAGAGATGGAGAGAGAGATAATAAGAGGAGGAAGTGGAGCGGAGACTGTAGCGCTGCAGAAAAGCAATGTGGGGGTCGGGGGGGGGTCACCTCCCACCTGAGGCCTCCCGATACGATATCATCACGATACGATATCATAGCGATACGATATCATAGCGATACTTATGTCCTGACACGATATCATCACGATACAATATCATAGCGATACTTATGTCCCGATACAATATCATAGCGATACGATATCATAGCGATACTTATGTCCTGACACGATATCATCACGGTACGATATCATAGCGATACTTATGTCCTGACACGATATCATCACGATACGATATCATAGCGATACTTATGTCCTGACACGATCTCATCACTCGGGTCACGATACAATATCATTGCGATTTTAAATTGCAACATTCTGCGATAAATTGCAATTTTATTATGTTATGATTATTATTTATCCCCAATTTCTAACGACGTCCCCAAAAGGAAACTTAGTCAACATCTGCTTCATCATCAAAAATAACATTTCTCAGTTTGTTCATCTCACTTCAATGTTATCGCTGCAAAACGGAACAAACTGACCAACGCAAATAATATTTAATATATAATATATAATAATAATAACATATCCATACTGGGCGCCTGTGTATCGATACCACACTGACGAGACAATGCTGTATCAATGCCCCCCCCCCAAAAGCAAGCGCTGTATCATCATGGGACCAGGTTTTTCCGGCCTCCATCTCCTTTCCCATAGCGACTGTCCTGCCGTTGCCGGTCCCTGTTTCCCTTTGACTGTGCGGGGAGTTTGGGAGATCTTTACATGTCAGCTTAGATGTGTGTGTATATATAAATATATTGTTGTTGTTGTTTTTGAACCTGGAGCATCCTGAGAAGGCAATTTCCCACGTGTTCCACACCATTTTTTCTGTTTTTGGCTGCGCTCTTGCACCTGCGCCGGTTTGTTTTAAAAAGAGCAACAGAAGTCTATTCTCCACCTTGACCTTGATGATGTTCTGCTGACACGTGTGTGTGTGTGTGTGTGTGTGTGTGTGTGCGTGCGTGCAACTCGCATCATTTTTCACGCTGAAAACCCTGTAAGCATTTTCCTTTTCACACACAAACAACGACGCGTCATTCCCTCCCCTCCTCCGCCCTCTCGAGTCCCAACCGCGTGATGGTGCAACACCGGCTTCAGGAGTGGAAATGAGATGGCACCGAGTCAAAGAGCAGCAGATTGAACATTAGCCCCAACGGTCCAGCAAATGTTTCCACATTACTTTTTATTTTTTTTTATTCAAATGAGCCCAGACTATTGGCTCGGGAGCCAAGAGTGCCGAGCTCTGTCTGCAGTGGACACCTGCTCTATTAACCCCGCATGATGTGTTCATGTGTTTGGGTGTGATTGCCCGAATTATCACAAGTACGAGGTGGTTGGAATCCGGTGTGTGCGCTTGTTTGTGTGTCGAGTGCCCAGGAGAGCCCGCGAATAGAGAACAGAAAGTTCGATCCAGACGCCTTTTTAGCGTCGTTAGTTGTTATGTCGGCTGTCTGCTTTGTGTTTGTTTCCCCCGAAACGAAGATTTCCATTTGAGTCAAACTGGGAATGTAAACCTGGGCAGAGCGAGGGGCTGACATCAGGAGGCGTTATTTATGGCGTTATTTATGGCGTTATTTATGGCGTTATTTATGGCGTGTATGTGGCTGTCGTTGGCGTTTGACTTATTGCAGGGTCACAGGATGTGGGTGGATTTAGACGGTGCTTTATCACTCTTACACCGGCATTCTTAATCGAGTCACGTCCCCCCCTGTCACTGCGCCGGGTCACCTCCAGTATCTGCATCTGTATCTCTGTGTGTGTGTGTGTGTATGTGTGTGTGGGGAATAGATACTGTATACGTGTATTTGCACAAAACCACTTGATAGAATCGACTGGGACCACACACACACTCTTCCTCCAGACACTGACGACACATGTAGAGCTGCAGCCCAACTCGTGTTGCTCTCATGTGCCAAATTAGAGGCCAGGAGTGGATGCACGCAATATATATTTAGAAAGATGCTCGCACAACAAAAATTTGCAGCTACTTCCCTCAGATCTCTTTTCTAGTCCCGTGTATCTTCTCCTCTGTTGATTAATCCCCGAGACTGACTGCAAGCAAGTGTACTGGACCCTCTCCATCGATCCCTACTGAAAGATGGATGCTCCTAACATGCAGTCCAGCGTGTACTTTAAAATATTTGAAGACGTACAGGGGACCGTTTAATATTCATTTAAACAGTACTCCGCCTATTTAGCATAGCACTCCTGGTATATTGTGGATGGATGATGGACAGTTTTAGAGATGCAGAGCTGAATCGATTAATCTCCAATTTTTTCTGATAATCCATTGATCAGATTGAGCTGTTTTTATGTAAAAAAAAAGTCTGATTGCAGCTTGTTCAATGTGAATATTGTTCTAGTTTCTTCTCTCCTCTGGGACAGTAAACTGAATATCTTTGAGTTGTGGACTAAAGACAATTGAGGACGTCGTCTTGGGCTTTTTGGGAAACCCTGATCCCCATTTCTCACCATTTTGGGACATGTTAGAGACCAACCAACTCATTCATTCATCCAGGACATGATCTCAGCCTGAGGCAGTTTGAAAAAATAGAAAGAAAATGCAGCAGAGCCAGAGATTATTTTTGGGGGTTTTTCCCTTTGTAGTGACAGTGGATGGACATGAAAGGGGGGGGGGGGTCTCGCATCAAAGGGCCACAGGTTGGATTTGAACCTGGACCGCTGCAGGACTCTCTTACTGGGTCAGCTGGAGGCCGCCCCAGAGACAGAGATTTTGTCTTTTTTATTCCAAAACCTATAATACCCACAAAGCAAGTCAACCGCCGACAGATGGGTCGCAGTTTCTGATGTTTTAACCCGTTTGTGCCGGATGCTTCTTGACGACACATCTACCGCCGGTTACTGCGTTGGGCAACTCTGACCCTCCTGCCGGCTGCTGCGTGGAGCAGCGTTCTGTATTCGTCGGTCTTTTCATGACGCGTGCAGCAGAGAACGCACTGTCATTGGTTCAAATACACAGGAGGCGGGTCTTGTTGGCTATTTAAAGCCACGTGACCACCTAAATGTACCGTAGTTTGCTGAAAATCATGTCAATCAACCAGACATATGTGTGCGTTTCGTTTTTGAGAGACGAGCGAGAAAATGGCTCCGACAGAGGAGGAGTTAGACAGCGAGGGCGGTGACATGGAGGTGGAAGATAGTGAGGAGTTTGGGAGGGAGGATGTCTTCATCTTCATCCTAATCTACGTCTTCCTCTGTCGGAGCCATTTTCTCGCTCGTCACGGGCCCGTCTGGGGACACAGACATCTCCGTTACGTCAGCCTGGTTGACGCCAGACCCGTAAAGTCAGTGATGTGGTCCTGGAACTGGGAAGACCAACTCCTTGTGGTCCGTTGTATCAACACCCTGTAACGGTGTCAGACCTGCCTCATGTGGACTCGTAGTGTTGTGTCCTCCCCTCTCTGTCCTTGGTTGGTTTGCGTCGCTGCCCTGTCCCGCTTTTAACCTCTAAAGCCTGATGATGACCTCTAATGACTGATGGGATTCATAAGCCTCCTCCTCGCTTCACCTCTCACAGATGATGTATGTCTGGCTAGAAATGGACCTCTGCCTCTGTGTGTTTGTGTGTGTCTGTGTGTGTGTGTGTGTGTGTGTGTGCTTTTGTGTCACATCTTTGACATTGACCTACGCTTAGTGTACGTTGGAGGCTACGCAGTGATCCGGACTAAGAGACTCACATCTGAGGCTACGCAGTGATCCGGACTAAGAGACTCACGTTGGAGGCTATGCAGTGATCCGGACTAAGAGACTCACGTTCGAGGCTACGCAGTGATCCGGACTAAGAGACTCACGTTGGAGGCTACACAGTGATCCTGACTAAGAGCTGAAAACGATAACCTAGCATGTACGAACGTTTAACTATGTATTAACTCTCATCCACATTAAATAGCACAAATAACAGCTGGTTTAACAAAAATACAATATTACGAATGACGCAACAGACATACTTAATGTGATTTCCCCTTGTGGGACTAATAACGGATGCATGCATACATATACACATACATACATACATACATACATACCTAGCATACATATACTGTACACATAAACTGTGTGATGTCTACTATAAATTAAAAAATGCTAATAATACAAACCAGCACGCGCATAAAGCACAATATGGTACTAAATAACAGCAACACTAACATACATTTGGGGCTTTTTCTCCAGTAATCCACCGTTTTAATCTACCTGTTATGGTTACATCCCTACTCACATCTTTGACTTTGACCTACACTTGTTTCCTGTCTTCCATTTTTCCCCGTTTGTTTTGTCTCTGCGTGACTTTTAACCCCGAAGAGAACAAATGTCCGTGGCTCTCCATCAAGGCTCGGCTGACTAGATATCACGCCAGGCAGGTGTTAAATGTTTAATGCCAGTGGATGTAGAAGATTGCCTTCTACTTGTCCTGATTAAATATTTAGGAGGCGTTCTGAGCGCTGCGTTCGACACGGCGAGGTGTTCAGGGACCCTGCTCGCAGCGTGGGAACATCGCTGACCGCCAGCTGTCTCTCTGGTTACGACTAGGGTGCAACTGGGACCGGGGCGGGGGAAAGAGGTGGCAGACACAGAACGGGGTTTATATTTAGCCATGTCCTTCCACACAGAGCCCTGCTTCCTCTCTCTGCAGCTGCCCCGCTTTGTCCTGAATATATGGGACACTAGACGAGGATAAAACCCGGGTTGGCGTACAGACCCAAATTAGATGTCTGCAGACCGTTGAGAGCCGTGTAACGCTGCCAATTTGAGAACCCTGTGAAACAGGCTGCACGTTATGTTTCCCACTTTCAGTCAGACTTCCTCTGAATGTAAAAAAAAAAAAAAGAAAGGTTGAGTTTATTACAGTTTCCATCTGGAAAAAGGCAGCGGTGCGCACAAAGTACAAAGACAGGCTGAGATTAACATCTTAGAATCAAAGAGCGGCTCGCGCACCGCAGGGCACGATCCATTTACCTGACATCTCTGTCCACACTCAGAGTGGAGAAGACGAGCGACGCGGCCATGTTTTGGGATCATTTTGGGATGCTGGCAGACACGGTTGGGTCTCTGCATGCATTAATACGGACTGCTTGGTACATCAGGTGCTTTCGTTTCTCTGAAGATTACAGCAGCTGCACAGAACATGACATGTACAGCAATATGTCGACTGAACTTACTAGAATTTATATATTCTTTAACCTTTATTTATCCAGGGAAGTTGATTGAGAACAACGAGGTTAAGGGCCTTGCTCGAGGGCACCCAGATGTTAGGGTTGTCGGGTCTGGGGATTGAACCGGCGACTTCCCGGTCACAAGCTTTCTTCTTTAACCCTCGTGTTGTCTTCCCGGAAAAATTGAGAATCCCTTTTGTGGCTTTTAATCTACGTGTTTTAACGTTATCCAACGTTTTTGTCCCTTTTCTCAACACTTTTGACACCTTTTTGACATTTTCAACATCTTGTAACACTAACTTATTAACTTTAGTTTTAGTTATTTGGGGAATTTATGGTCAATAAACCTCATTTATAGGAAATTATACCTAATGTTTGAGTTATAAAAGCAGAAATTAGG
>NC_048411.1:30578844-30579945 GCF_013103735.1 Etheostoma cragini | reverse complement strand
CCCCCCCCCCCCCCCCCCCCCCCTTTCTCCCTTTTCTCACCTGTCCTGTCAAGAATCAAAGGCGGAAAAGCCCCAAAATAAATCAATAAAAAAAGAAATTTACATTTTCCTCTTATCTATGTTCCCAGCAAAAAAAGGGGACTTTTTCTCTGGAAAAAGGGGACTGAGTACTCAGGGTCCTCATGTGAGCAGGGCCCAAAAAGATGCTAGATATAGATAGATAGAGAGAGAGAGAGAGCTATAGATAGAGAGAGAGAGAGAGATCCCCCAAAAATGGGAAATTATAGTGTTCCAGCAGCAAAATCAGTCACACAGCACAGAATATAAATGAAATACTAGGATTCAATACACATACATACGATATACATGAAATATACATGAAATGATAAGAGAATGAATAGCTGTGGATGCAGGGAGGAGCCCTTAGAGAAGGCCTCTCTACAGGGCCCAGGACCATGTGTGTCCCCCCCCCCCCCCCAGTCCAGTTTTGAACCATAATTTCACAACACCGTTCAGATTCTTGTCTTGTTTTCCACGTTTCCACTGGGCAATAACAGAATAGTTTTAATACAAAATGGCGCCCAAAACCCGGGGCCCCCCTCATGGGTGGCTCTCGCTGGAGGGACCGGATGAATATTCAGAAGCTACGTCGCGTGTCAGGGACCAGACGAGCGGAGGATCCAGAGCAGCATGTCATTGGGGCTGTTGAAGTTTAACCAATCACAGAAAACACATGAGCCGGATTCCCACATGGCGAAAAGAAGGGAAAAGAACTCGTTGAGATTAAAAGCGAGGAAGCAGTGGTGGAAAAACGTGAGTGGCAGAAGCAATCCTCCGAAGCAATCTGCAGCCGCCCGTCCAACCTTGAAGGAGCTTACAATAGCCGGAGCCGTTCCCTCGGCATTAGTAGTCGTGTGTGGGATGCTGTATAATCTACCTGCCAGATTAAGATGACATGGTCATTGTCTAGAAGAGAGAATTGAATTATAGTGTGTGAAGGGGCTTTAAATGAGATTATGGGGAAAGAACTCATCCAGCATGCGTGAGATGTGCAAAGTCAGGAGCTCGGCACACCGACTACTCTCTTTCTCTCTCTCTCTC
>NC_048411.1:30566142-30578834 GCF_013103735.1 Etheostoma cragini | reverse complement strand
TCTCTCTCTCTCTCTCTCTCTCTCTCTCTCTCTCTCTCTCACATACCCTTAAACTCATGCATTGTAAGCTATTTTGCATACACTCCAGCACCAACATAAAAGATGTGAAACGCACAATTCGAACACACTTATACACGCAGATGGTGGTGGCCAGGTTAGCTCCATCGGTAGAGCAGGCACACGCACATAGTGCGCAGGTCTAGTCCTCGAAGTTTCCTTTTGGGGACGTCGTTTCATATTGGGGACAAATTAAGAGTTGGAACAAAAGGTTATAAATTGCAGTATATCGCAGAAGATTTAAAATCGCACTAATATTGCATTGTGGCATAAGTATCTTGTTGATATCGCATCTGGAGGCGTCTGGTGATCCCCACCCCTGATATTCGGCGTCATGGCCTAATATATGGCTGGTTATTTAGGCGTGTGCAGGTATAGGGACACCGCTGCACCCGCCTGTATCACCGCAGCCTCCTCCTGTGTTGCTGCATCCTTCTAACAGAGCTGCTGCTTTCCTTCCTGTGTTTTTTGGCGACAGCGCTCCCTCGGTCTGTGACTCTGTTTTCCTCCCCTAACACGAGTACATGGGCTAATCCCCAGTTTGTGTGTGATTAGCCTAACAACTCTGCAGCATATTTAGTGCATGTGCGTGCTCTGTTTAAGCGCAGCTAATCTCCTAGCATCCCCAAACTGCTCAGTTCTCATGATCCTCCCTCTTCGTGTTCACGCTCTGTCTCTCTTCATGTTTCTCCTCAGGCTCCGTGTGCACACATGTGGCCGTTTTTACGCGTTAAAGCGTGCGGGTTGCTGTGCTCGCGTGTGTGTGTGTGTGTGTGTGTGTGCGTGGGTCTGCTGTGTGATGCACTCCCGCGGATGTTGTTATTTCAGAGGACGCTGCTGTGTTTGAGGCTCCCCCCGAGGGACGGGGATATGTTTAGAGATGCTGCAACCGCAGCCCGCCTTTTATCTGTATCGCCGTTGATCATCAGGTGATAGGGTGCACAGAGGCTTTATAACAATAGTGATGGTATCAATTAATCACATTTACAGTATTGTGCTTCATCAGATAGGCATGGGCTCATCCTTCAGAGCGGTGTGTATGCCACACACACACACACACACACACACACACACACACACACACACACACAAGGTAATGTGTGTGTGTTTGACTTTGTGCCTGCACATGGATTGAGGGTGGAGGGATTAGAATTAGCAGATGGACTGTATTTGCATTAGCCACCAGGGTGCTAACGCAGACGGAGTCAATCTGGTGTGCAAGGCTGAGAGCAGGTTGTTGCTCTCTGGGGAAGAGCCAGGCCGGGACACCCTGTCTGGGACTTTTAGCCGCGGGGGGTCCAGGTCTGTCTGCATGTGTTAGCTAATGTCAAGGGGGGTCGGCATAGCACAGGTGGGTTCAGTGCAAACTTTGGTTTGAGTAGCTGCAAAGATGAATCAATTAGTTGTCAACTATTAAATTACTTAAAAAAGAAACTCATATTTCAGATATAGACATTTTTTGGGGGGGGTCAGATTTGACCCTGAGGACAACAGGGGTTATTAAATGTGACTATCTTATAGTTTCTGTGACAGTAAACTGAATATCTTTGAGTTGTGGACAAAACAAGACATTTGAGGACCTGTTCTTGGGACTTTTTGGGAAAACACTGATACACATTTTTCACCATTCTCCGTCATTTTATAGACCAAACTAATTGATAAACCCTTGGGTTGTCATTGGGTCCAATTTGACCCATTTTTAAAGTTATTTTATATCAGAAATATGGTTTTCTTACAACCATATTACCCAAAATATCATGGATGCATGCACGTTGTATGGAAGCCATGCAACAATATTCAGGTACAAGATGCTTACTTTCATTGAAATGAATTGAATTTGGGGTGTTTAGTCAATCTCATAGCATTTGAAAAAAAAATGAAATGTTTTCAAAACATATCCTGACAAACTTTGATAGCTACCAGTCTGTGATTCACTCAGCATGCTTTAATCTAATCTATTATTCAAAACAATTCATAATGTCTAAACTCAAAAATTAGGTATTTCATGTAAATTAGGTTAATTGACCATGAATAAAAAAAATTGAAAAAGTGACGACATAATTTTGAAAAGTGTCAAGAACAACTCATTTTTTAAATTTTGACCCAGAAGGACGACAAATTTCTGGTGGACGGGAAAACAACACAAGGGTTAATGGGGGGGGAAATCAACAGATTAATCGACAATGAGAATAATTCTTAGCTGCAGCCCAGCTGTTTCTGTTAGGGTTAAAACGAGTTAGTGCTGTTAACTAAAGGAGAGGAAGAGGAGGAGGTTACAAGCACAGTGAGAGGAGGGAGGAGGGCATCAAACTAAAAAAAAAACACAAGTGTTTTGGAGTCAGTTAGCTTTCGTCCTGATGTATTCATGATTCTTTATTTCCCTTTTTGTTCTCTGTTCTCCAAGTTCTCCGCGAACGCTGTTGCACAAGAAAGAACAAGACCTTTGAGAACGTCGTTTTGGGCTTTTTGGGACATCCGATCCACATTTTCGCCATTCTCCAACATTTTGTAGATCAAACTAATTGATTAATGGAGAAAGAAATCAACAGATCCATTGGCAATGTTTAAAACGGGTTAGTGCTACTAACTAAAAGAGAGGAAGAGGAGGAGGTTACAAGCACAGTGAGAGGAGGGAGGAGGGCATGTGAGGGGAGCTCACAAACTCAAAACCCCTCGCAAGTGTTTTGTAGTCAATTAGCTTTCGTCCTGAAGTATTCATGCTTCTTCCTTTCCCTTTGTTCTCCGCTCTCTTAGTTCTCCAGTCCCGAGCTCTTGTTAGGCGAGGCTTGTGTTTTCGTCATCCAACCATCACATTCCCTGCAGAAATGGCCAAATCTTTCCTTCTCTCTTGGTGTTTCTCGGATATCTGTTTCACTCGGAATTCATCCTTTTGAAAATATATTCAGCATGCTTTCTCAAAGGCAACGTTTTGAACTGTTACGGATGCACAATGCAGCCAAAAGTGTTTTTTTTAAGTTCTCCTATTAAAGTTTGTCCTGTTTGTAAATCCCTGTTGAAGGAAATGTACTGTATGTACGCTTCTCTAAACCTGTCCTTTAAAAGAACATTATGCTATTGTTGTCTAACAGATCACTAAACTGAGCCGACTAACAACTAGCTAGCTGAAGTAGGCCAGGCAGCTTTATCTGTAGAGCACATTTCAGCAACAGGGCAATTCAAAGTGCTTTACACAAAATCAGTTAAACAGATAAAACACAAGTATAAACAGTTAAAATAAAAACATTAAGACAGATAAAACCCTAACCCCCCCTAACCCTAACCCACTTGAGACTACCTTCCCACTAATTAGTCCATGTTAGTGCTTCCTTTCGTGATCCCCCTCAGTGTCTCTACCCTTCACGACTCTATTTTTAGAGACATTACCTTTTATCTCCTTGGACTCTTCTTCTCTCTAATTAAGCCGATCTAGCGCTGCCTTTCGTGTCTATCCAACGACCGTCTTTGCGTGATTTTCAGATCTTTTGACACTACACTTTCACACTTTTTCTTTAAAGTGTTACCGTTTAAGTCTGTCTTTCTCTGTCTTTCTCTGTATTACACAACCTTTATACTTGTTCCTTTTCCTCAACAAAATTCATTCCATATCTATTTCGGAATTTCCACAAATGTGCCAATAATGTGTTAATATTTTATTTTTATTTTTTTAGTAACGGCTGATATCGTTAGCTAAAAGTTGTTTTAGCTAGCGGTTGAAATCGCTAACGGTTGAAATCGCTAGCTAACAGTTGAAATAGACAATGGTTGAAATTGCTTATGGTTGGAATAGCTAACGTTTGAAACCGCTAACGGTTGAAATACTTAGCTAACAGTTGTAATACTTAGCTAACGGTTGAAATAGCTAACAGATGAAATACTTAGCTAAAGGTTGAAATAGCTAACAGATGAAATACTTAGCTAACGGTTGAAATAGCTAACAGATGAAATACTCAGGTAACGGTTGAAATAGCTAACAGTTGGAATACTTTGCTAATGGTCGGAATAGTTAGCTAACGTTTCAAATCACTAACGGTTGAAATAGCTGACGGTTGAAATAGCTAACGGTTGAAATACTTAGCTAATGGTTGGGTTATGAAACAATTAACCATTCCAACCGTTATTTTAACATTTAGACAAAAAACGCTATGTGGAGCAGTCTGGTAGGTTCAGGAAATAACATCACTTGACTGTAATGCAGCCTTTAAAACCAGGAAAAGACACTTCTGCCCTATTATGATATTTTGATATCCGAAATGTAAGACGATATATCTAGTCTCATATCACGATATCGATAAAATATCGCTATGTTGCCCAGCTTTAGCCTAAATGCTAACAAATGACTCTGACTCTGTGATTATTGCTCCTCAGGATCCACACAAATCGATGGGAACCATCTCTTCTAGAAGTAAAGAGCCAATGGGAAGCCTTAGGTTGTCTTGGAGCCGGAGCGACCTCCGGCCACATGACTGTGCAGTATTTAACATTTCGTGCCAAACGCAGACAGCGAGAACTCCTCATTTCTTTTTAGTGGTAGCTCTTGAGTTGAGAATTAAGAAGTGATAGCGACTTGGCTGGAACTTCCCCAGGGTGCTTTGCAGGGAGCGACTCGGAGATACTGACAGATACTTAGGGGGTTGTTTTAGTGGCGGTTTACAAGCATGGCACTTGTGGAACAAAAGGAGAGATGAAGGCTACCAGTCCCCAGAGTTTTTAGGCCTTAGTGCAGGCTTTCTATTTTGGGAATAATGATTCTTTGAGAGAACAAGAGAGTTCGGGAGGGAGAGTATAAGAGAAGCAGGCCTTTTTTTTTTTTTATTGCACCCATTACATGTCATCACTCCAAACTAATCATGTCTTGGAAATTGAGCCCGAGGAAGACTGCTGAGCTTGGATTTTACTCCCTTCCTCCTCCTCCTCCCCCCTTTCTCTTTGCTCTTTTCCTCTGTTTCTTCCCCTTCTGTCTCACATCGTTTTGCCTCTTCATCTCAGTCCAATCTGTAATCCCGCCCTCTCTCTATCCATATCTGTGCCCTCTTTTATTACCCTGTCCTTCTCTTTGCTTGCATTTTATTCCTCCTGCTCCCATTTCTCTTTCCTCCCCTCTTTCCTCCCCTCCCTTCCTCTCTCTGGTATTTCAGTTAACTACTGAGCCAGAGAATAGTGCCCCAGCGCCTGTGCTCTGGATTGTTTGCACTCAGACAAAGAAGTAGATTTTCAATTAAAGTGCGTGTCATTAGAAAGATGGGGTCACTCAGCCTTCGCGGGCTGTGATGGCGGCTCATTTTCCCCAACATTGTCCCCCCCCCCCCCCCCCCCCCCCCCCCCCCCCCCCCCCGTTTCTGCCTGAGACGCTCGAGCTCCACGTAGGCTCGTGACGATTGGCGGTCAGTAAGTATATCGACGATCAAATGAATGATCGGCGATTGGTTTTTCGTCAGACATTTATATTTAAGCAGTTTGAACTCAGAACTCTAATATCTAGGATATGGCGTTGCATAGTCTGTCCACCAGAGGACGCTCTACAACGTCCCTGTTAGTGATGGCGTTGCATAGTCTGTCCACCAGAGGACGCTCTACAACGTCCCTGTTAGTGATGGTGTTGCATAGTCTGTCCACCAGAGGACGCTCTACAACGTCCCTGTTAGTGATGGCGTTGCATAGTCTGTCCACCAGAGGACGCTCTACAACGTCCCTGTTAGTGAAGGCTCCAAAAGTATTCAGTGGCTGTTAAATTTCAAATACTTATGTCTGTTATTTGCTTCCATACGATCTAACCTCCGATGGATTTCTGAGGACTATGCTTACCTGGTCCTCAGATCTCTGCAGGGTGAATCCAGACAGCTAGCTAGACTATCTGTCCAATCTGAGGACTATGGTTACCTGGTCCTCAGGTCTCTGCAGGGTAAATCCAGACAGCTAGCTAGATTATCTGTCCAATCTGAGGACTATGGTTACCTGGTCCTCAGGTCTCTGCAGGGTAAATCCACACAGCTAGCTGGACTGTCTTTCCAATCTGCATTTTCTCTCGCACGACTATTTTACAGCAGCTCCGTGTGGAGTTTAGCGCCACCCGAGACGATTGGTATTGGCATTTCTTCAAAACAATCGCAGTTTGTCTCCCATCCCGGAACGCTGTATGCACTAGCCAGACGTTCCTCCGGTCTGGCAACGCGAGACTAGCTCATCCTAAATGCAGATTATTAGATGCTATTACCAGTGGTGTCTGGGCTCCTGCAGACCTGCTTCTAACGGCAGCTCCCACAGTCAAAAAAAGTGGAAGTCTGCTGTGTGAGATGCAACCAACGTGACTGAACCGAGGGAGCCCCTGTCTGGTAACTGCGTTGGCTTAATAATACCAAGAAGGCTATCTCCACATGACAGGTGGTCGCGAGATATGGCGTGATAAAATGCTGCATGAATTACCCAGACTGGTGGGATTGCAGTTTTGCTGCAAATAAAAGGAGAGTGCAGGCTTCTTCCTTTTTTTTTTCGAGAGGGAGAGGCGAAAGGCAACTGGATGGGAAATGTGATGGGAAGTGGTAGAGCGGACTTAGCTGTGACACAGGGGGAAGCTTTGAATGGTTGAATCCTGAATGCATTGTGGGCAGTTGTTATCTCTCAATACAAAAAACACAAACCAGTCAGGTCTGGATGAATGAGCTTGAAGAGCAGCGACACGGGAGCCGGGGGACGGACAGCGACCAGATTACATGCCCGGTCTATCCTCCAGGGTGAGAAGAAGATGCTTTTGTTCCTATAACGCTGCATTTGCACACATATTTGAAGCTCTCCTGGCTGTGATTACCTCTCGCCACATTGTCAATCTCCATTTCTCACCTCTGCCAGTCTCTCTCCTATGTGTGTGTGTTCGGCTTTGCGCGTGTGTGTGTGTGTGTGTGTGTGTGTGTGCACACGTTGTGAGCAAAAGGGGGGGGGGCGGCTATATTAGATTTGGCAGAGGCAGCACAATTTGTCTGACATGTTGAGGGAGAAGATTAGAGGGGGGAAACACAAAATGTATTCAGTATTACACTCTCATCTCACAGCTGTAGCAATTGATTTTTTTTTTTAAAGTACACATCGGAGTGCGTGGGTTGCCGATAGCTGTGGAGAGGGAGGTGTGGAGGACCGGCATTATCGGGCCATAGACCCCAATTCACACCCAATTCAGAAATGGAAAGCGGATAAACAGCAATAATCTGTTTCTGCGGATGGGAGCGTGTCTAAAGTCATTTGGGGGCGGGCGGGGCGGCTGTGTATGAGTTCCTACACCACTCTGGCTCATTGTCCTCTGCTCCGCGGCTCGGCCTAAGCCTGCCCTCGGGGTCAGATTACTCGCAAAATGCCTCATAGCCTTCCCAGGATTCCCCTGGTCTGGGCTTATCATTCTCGTGCACATTCAGCAGCTCTGCAGGAACGCGAGGGCGCCGTCTGAGTCCACGTTATTCCCGGTTGACCAGTCGCTGAACGCTACCGACGACACAACAGCGGGGAAAATGCATTCAGCAGCAGCAGATTATTAAAATGGGTCAAACATGTAAAAAAAACTGCGAAAAAGGCAACTGTAGCAGACAAAAACTCCTTGAGTGGCGCTGCAAATAACGGTTGTATTCATGTGCAGATACCTGTTTTAATGAATTAGTTGTCAGGTCTTTGAAATGTCTGAAAATGGTAAATAAACCGTGGATCGTTGGTGCCCAAAAAAGCCCAAGACGACGTCCTTAAATATCTCGTTTTGTCCAAAACTCAAAAATATTCCGTTCTCTGTCACAGCGGAGAGAAGAAACCAGAAAATATTCACACTTAACAAGCTGACATCAGGTTTTTATTTTTAGGGAATGTGTTTTCTACAAGTCAAAATATTATAATATAGAAAATGTTCACATTACAGAAGCTGCAATCAGAGTTTTACTTTTCATGTGGTTACCTGGTTTCAAGCCATTCTGGCGTGGTATTCAATTCAATTTTATTTATAGTATCAAAACAAATCATAACAAAAGTCTCGAGACACTTTACAGGTGGAGCAGGTCTGATGGGGCCGATTGGGGGGGTGGCTTGGGGTTGAATAGTGGCAATAATAGTCCCAGTAAAGATAATGTAATAGTGACTACAAACGGTAGTTGCAGTTGATTGAGTTGTCATTAATATTCACCGAGCTAAGCTGCTTGACTCTGGTTGGCTAACAGCTAGCCAATGAGAGCCTGGCTATCAGCATTGTTTACCCAGCTCATGAATATTAACGAGCTCAGGCAACATGACTTCATTTCGTCCTCTTATTTCTCTTCAGTGGCTAGAGCTGAAAGGAAGTTGCAGTTCATTTTCACATTCACAACATAACACACACACACATATGGACCCGACATGTTTAAAATAAGACAAGTTAAAAACGGTTTTGTGTGGCAGGGCACCTTTGAGTGAAAAATATTGAGTTATTTTAGACGGAGTAGGGCCTACATGTTAATTTGGCTTCATGGCCATCTTTGAGGTTCAACTTTAAATGAAAGCACCAGTCAATGCCAGCGAGTTAAGGGCGCTCTTTGGCAATAAATGGCTCGTCAAGAATGTGTGTAGTCTCATATGAAGTGATTAGTGACGCATGGCTGTGTTGGGAGAGGGAGCATCAATCAAGCCTGAGAGAAAGGATGGCTAATGACACGTGTTTCTGGGAGGGAGGCTCGGGGGGGGGGGGCGGGTGATGGCGGCTGCCTCTCGCACTCAGACGTGTATTTTCGCCCGCTTTGTTCTCTCGTCTCATCTCACAATTTATAATTATTAGTTGCTCGCTCGCGCTGACTTTACTTGAAAAGTTCACTCTCCTTGGTTATGAAAAGATTATGCCCCCTGTATTTTAACATAGGGGGGTGTATATTTATGCCCCTGTATTTTAACATAGGGGGGTGTATACTTAGGCCCCTGTATTTTAACATAGGGGGGTGTATACTTATGCCCCCTGTATTTTAACATAGGGGGGTGTATACTTACGCCCCTGTATGTTGAGTAAGAAAATGTATTTATTTATGACACATTAGTCATTCACAAAGATAATTGGTGTCCTTTAAGGTTGGATTTTTCCTAATATTCTTAATTACAATAATTTTATTCCTCTGTTCAGTCGACTTTAGCAAATGTTCATAAACATATGAGCACCCCTGTATCTTATGTTTACCAGAGATGTGCTCAGAAGTTCCTCTGATCTTAACTATTAGTGAAAATAATTAATAATTTCTGCTTTTTTAACTCAAATATTAGGTATAATTCTATATAAATGAGGGTTATTGACCATGGATTCCAAAAAGTAGTAAAACTAGTAAGGTGGTGTTAGTGAAAACTAAAAACAAAGTCTGAAAATGGACAAATATGTCAAATATTTGTCTATTTGTGTCAAATGTTTGTAAATATTTATAAGTGTTTTGTCATTTTTTGTTCAATTTTTTGTCCATTTTTGACCCGGGAGGACAACACAGGGGTTAAAAAAAAAGGTTTTACATGAATACTTTTGGACTTGTGTACAAGTGCTCACAACACATCGCAGCACACACACACACACACACACACACACACACACACACACACAGACCCCCCTTGGTTTGTAGCCTGGCAACCACAGTCAGTTAAACATGTGGTTTCTGTTTTTTTTTGGATCCCCTCTACTCCGTGTGTGGAGCTCTGTCTGACGTCAGCATGTGAACCGCCCGGGCCCACGTATCATGTGACAGACTCAACTCTCAGAGTCTCCCTTTGATCAGTCGGTAAAGCTCCAACCAGCTTCCCACTCACACTGTATTTACCTTGATGGGGGATTGGATGTGACTCGGCGGAGGATCGAGACCCTCCCGGGGCTCAGAACAAAGTTCTCGTGTTTTGTAAACAGGCGCATAAAACTGCATTGTGCAGAGCTGTTACTCACAGCTCTGCACAATGCACAGCCTGCGTGCGGGGGTGTATAATTCCAGCGTCCCTCGAGATTCCCGAGGCTTTGGTTAAACATTCCGGAAATGCCATCCCGGCGATCCGTCTGTGCCCACCAAGCCGAGGAGGAGTGGCTTCCTCCTCCTCCTCCTCCTCTCGACGTCTCGATGTGTTCAATTCCCTTCTGGAGCCGTCAGCTGGCACTGTGTGCTCCCCCCATCTGCTCGCTATTCTTCTACTCTTGTTTTATTCATATAGCTGCCACTCAATGTATATATGATCCATGTGTCCTGCATTAGTTTGGGTGTAAGTGTAACTTTAGTGTAAGTGTAGTATTGCAACGCTGGCGGTTTGGGTCTCAGATTGCAGCTTTGATTTGGTGTTATTTGTATGTTTTTTGGGGCATTTTGTTAACATTTGAATGCAGAGGCTAAGAAGTTGTGCTATTATGCTAGTCCAGTGCCACATATGGAAGGTAGACTACCAGTAACCTGCCAGATCTTTGGTTAGCACAGAAGCTGTCATTGGGAACTGTTAGGGAAAGTGCTGAAAGGGAAATATTTATAAAAAACTGGCAGGTTATTGGTTATTTGAGAGTGGTGTGTGACCCCCAGCCAATAACAGCATTCTCATTCCTAATCCGCCACTTTTCCTTAGCGGTCTGCTAACACACTGTCGCTGGGTCTATTGTTAGCGGTCTGCTAAGACACTGTCGCTGGGGCTATCTTTAGCGCTCTGCTAACTCACTGCCTCTGGGTCTATCGTTAGCGGTCTGCTAACCCACTGCCGCTGGGTCTATCTTTAGCGCTCTGCTAACTGACTGCCTCTGGGTCTAACGTTAGCGGTCTGCTAAACCACTGTTGCTGGATCTATCTTTAGCGCTCTGCTAACTCACTACCTCTGGGTCTATTGTTAGCGGTCTGCTAAACCACTGCTGCTAGGGCATTCGTTAGCGCTCTGCTAACACACTGTCGCTGGGTCTATCTTTAGCGATCTGCTAAACCACTGTTGCTGGGTCTATTGTTAGCGGTCTGCTAACTCACTGCCTCTGGGTCTATCGTTAGCGGTCTGCTAAGCCACTGCTGCTAGGGCATTCGTTAGCGCTCTGCTAACACACTGTCGCTGGGTCTATCTTTAGCGATCTGCTAAAGCACTGTTGCTGGGTCTATCTTTAGCGCTCTGCTAACTCACTGCTTCTGGGTCTATTGTTAGCGGTCTGCTAAACCACTGCTGCTAGGGCATTCGTTAGCGCTCTGCTAACTCACTGCCTCTGGGTCTATTGTTAGCGGTCTGATAACCCACTGCTGCTAGGTCTATCTTTAGCGCTCTGCTAACTCACTGCCTCTGGGTCTATTGTTAGCGGTCTGCTAACTCACTGCTGCTGGGTCTGACATTAGCGTTCCACTGTCTTACATTAGCAGTCCAAACATTAGCGGTCCACTGTCTTACATTAGCAGTCCACTGTATAATGTTAGCGGTCCACTGTATAACATTAGCGGTTTTCATCTGTTCGTCTGTATCGCCTTCAAAGAACTGTATAGGCTGATCCCTAGTTTAGAAAATCCAGTCACTTGCTAACTACCCAATGGGGAGCGTCCTCAGGCTACTAGCCACACAATATATACCTTGTTTTGTTTTGTTTTGTTTTTTAAAGATATTTTTTTTGGCTTTTTAGGCCTTTATTTGTACAGGACACCTGAAGACAAAGGAAAGAGAGAGGGGGGGGGGGAAGACATGCATCAAAGGGCCACATGTCGGAGTTGAACCCGGGTCCGCTGCGTCGAGGAGCAGACCTTTAAGTATGGGCGCACGCTCTACCAACTGAGCACCCTGGGCGCCCACTTCATATACCTTTGTAGAAATCATAGCATGGTATCGCACTAATTCTAACTCAATTACGCCCTTCCTTCTCTCCTGAGCCCCGGGCTTAACCTTATCTCAGATGGCCATGAACCATAACCGATATAATCATAGCGGTCCCTGTGTGGATGTGTTAGCAGCACATTATCAGATGTAGTAAATCAGTTTGTGAATTAATCAAATTAAGCCCCCGCTTGTTCAAACGGCAGCCCTCCCTCCCTCCCTCCTTCCTCCCCTCCTGTGTTGGAATCAGCCCGGCTCCGGAGCGTTCAGGTGTGGCTCCACCTCCGCACTCTGTTAATAAGGACGTAATGGCTCCGGATCTGCTCCCAGGCCCAAATTAATTCAATCAGTTCCACCGTGTGGTAAAGACTGCGGAGCCGGTGGCCCGCGCCGCTCGTCTAGCTTCGGCCGAGGCGTCGGCCCCGACCCCCCCCCCCCCCCATCGGGTGCTCGTAGCACCTGAACGCGCATCATCAAAGCGGCTCGGCGGGAGTCCGCAGGGACACATTGTCTCTGTTTGAAATATGGGAAAGTCTATTTGAACCATGTGAAACAGCCGTTCAAGTCAAGAGGTAATTAAACCCTTATTGTCTAATGGGGGGATTTATAATGTGAAGCATGCATCTTCCCCATTGGCTGTGTGTCTATTTCACACGTCTTCTATTATACTATAAAAGCAGTCAAAACCTAATTTTTCAGTGTAATGTTGAAGCATTTATATATTTATATATATATATTACAAAGAAGGCATACAAAGCAGTAGCACACAACCAGCCACCTAATTAAGTATTTCTGTAGCCAACAGCCATAGATAACGAAGGAAGCGAGGGTCGCTGGGAATTGGTTTGACAGCCTTTTCTCCGGTC
>NC_048411.1:30565400-30565948 GCF_013103735.1 Etheostoma cragini | reverse complement strand
CCCCCCCCCCCACCACCACCTCCCCCCCTCCTCCTCCTCTGAGCAAGCATCAAACTGACAGCTCGTGTTATTCACACACACACCCGGTTACTTTGTGGGACTTAACGGGCACGTTCTCTCCGTTTTTTTCTTTTCCTTTAACTGGCTATCATACACTCCGGAGCGGCTGATGGAGAGAGTCGTCACTCGCTGTCAGAGACCTGGACACCTGTGACAAACACCTTTTGGTGCTTTGATCCTTGTTGAATGGCTCATCTCTGCCGTGCACGTCGAGCAGTAATTCATCCCGTGCGTCTAGAGACTTTATCACGTATCGATGCACGTGACATTCACAGTAGAGCTGCAAAGATTCACAGATTAGATCACCATGTGTTTGGATAATCCGTTAAAGTGCTCTATTATGCTTTTGGGATTTTTTCCTATTCCTTTTTGTACCTGTTATACATTTACAAAGGGAAAAAGCCCAAAGTACCTCATACTCTGCTTCTGACTGGCTAGTAGTCCTTACCTAGGTACTGTCAGGGTCCTCATACTCTGCTCCTGACTGG
>NC_048411.1:30563525-30565300 GCF_013103735.1 Etheostoma cragini | reverse complement strand
ACTGTAAATCCGAATTCACTAACTCAACCTAAAATTTTTGTGGAAACAGCTTGCACTCAAAACTTTTAATTTAGTACAGTATGGTAACATTAACTTTTTGAGTACACTATACATAAAAAAAATGTGTCACATGAGTCCTATCTGAAAGAAAATGTATGTCACTTTAACATAACTTTTTTAGTCATGCAACAATAACAATTCGTGCTTTCTTAACATATAATTCTATGTTATATTAATCTAGAGTAATCAGGTTACTTAATGTGTATTTATATGTTTATTAAACATAAAAAGTAATGTAACATAACTTGTTAATTTTATGTACAAACACCGCTTTTGTATTGTAATTTTAAAGTCAAGTTAACATAATTAGTGTAATTACTCAACTATATTCCTATTTGCTTACTCTACTCAAAATTTACATTTTTTTAACACAAACAATTATGTGACAGAATAAAATTATTTTGTGTACAAATAACTAATGCGTATTAAAGCCTTACAGTTGACTTAACATAACTTTTTTAATTTTCCAAACAGTATTTTGTGTGCAAACAACACAAATATTTTAAAATATTGTGACACATTTGTAATTCTACATGTTAACTATATATTTTAGGTTGTTTAAGCCTATTTATTGGTAACTGATTGCACTCAAATCCTTTAATTTAGTACAATAGGATAACATTAATGTTTTGAATACACCAGACATAAAACAAATGTGTCACATGAGTCTTATCTGAAAGGAAATTAATGTCTGTTTAACATAACTTTTCATGCAAGTCATGCAACAAAAATTATAGCTTTCTTAACATATAATTCTATGTTAACATAGAATGATCATGTTACTTAATGTATATTTAGGTTTATTAAACACAAAAGGTGATGTGCCCTAACTTGTTAATTTTATGTACAAACTTAATATGGTGACATTTGTAATTGTACATTTAAACTATTTTTTTTTAAGCTGTTTAACCCTTTAATTTCACAACACTTCTCTAAATCTGTGCATCAAGCATAAAATAAGGTTTGAAAACACAATTACACTGGTGTTCTAGACACAAATATATTGCGCAAAATTTCTATATTCCATGCTAAATGTACCTGCTAATTAAGCAAAATTCACACAATTGTACTTAAAAATCTTTCATGTCAGCTTGACATTCTCACTTTAATACAAAATACGAGTTTATGTAAGCAAAAATCTGAACATAGTAGTGTAAACTGTATTTTTATTTTAGCATACTGCAAAATACAGCACATCACTGCAACAAACGGGACACAATAACATTGTAAAACAATTTGGCTGTGGGGCACCTCTCCACTGTCCAAGTAACATGCAGGAAACGATGTAAAGGGTTTAACAGTTCAACTTTAACATAACTTAACATAACTTTAACCCTTGTGTTGTCTTTCTGTCAAAATTGAAAATCAACACTTTTGTTGACGCTTTTTATTAGTGTTTCTAACTTTTTCTTACATTTTAAAATTTTATTTCAAAACTTTGTCACTTCGACATTTTCAACACAACGTAACACCAACTTATTACCTTTTTAGTTTTACTGTTATTTGGGGAACTTATGGTCAATAAACCTTTTATAGGAAAGTATACCTATGTTTGAATTAGAAAAGCAGAAAATAGGAATTAGGTTTGAATTAGGTTTAGACAAAAAAATTAAAGGAATGGATGTTGATGGATAATCACATACTGTAATATGTTAACTTTTACTCAATACTATTTCAAAACCTTCAATTCTTTCCAAATACTATAAAATTGAATA
>NC_048411.1:30556594-30563462 GCF_013103735.1 Etheostoma cragini | reverse complement strand
ATTAAACATGTTATTTTGGGTAATTACAATTGGGTACTTAACAATTACATTGATATAGGAAAACGGATCAATTTGACCAGAGGACAACTTGAGGGTTTAACATGTGTGCAAATACATTTTCTTCTCAGCTAGTTTAAAGTTTGTTTTTTAAGGACAGTGTTTTTGGTCTTAATTTTTCCCCATCCACGTTCATTATGACTTTCTGAATGAACTCAAAAGTATACATCAAGCCTTTTGGGTACTCAGCTTGTAGGACGTACAGCAAGCCATACAAATACACAAGTGCATCAGGCCAGCACTCAGTTCCCTGCAAGACAACCTGATCCTGGAGGATGACCTTGACTTCACGAGGATGGAATGGCACCATGGTTACATCCTCACTGTCAGCAATGATGGACACAATGGCAACAGGGCTCTTTATGGTAGCGTCTTGGTCTGCACTCTCCTGGAAAATATGCCCAAAAATATACCATTACAACTTTGTATCTACTCTGTTGCTGACACAGCCATTTTCATTTCCAATGTAAAGCATTTCAACACACCTTGCATGTGTAGAACAGCTCTGTGTCATCTTCTTGCAGCAGCAGTGGTAGACACCGGAGAACTGCTATGCGGCCAACATTGATATCTTGTGTTTCCTGTAGTGACAAAAGAAAAATGAGATTTCCAATTTTCCTATGTCCAAAATTCATAAACTTGTCCGGTACAATACTAATATCTAAATGTAAATTAGGGATGTACCAAAATTTTGGCAACTGAGATTTATCAGCCTAAAGTAGCACAAAAAAAGCACTTGCTGTGTTCAGGAATAAGTTAAAAAGCTGAATAAATAATAGTACTAATAGTAGTAAAAGCTCCTGCCACTTTTCTTCTTGGACCAGTGTTAATTTGTAATTTGCATTCTTTTCAATGCACTTGTGTAGGCGTACATAGTTATATTGTGCTTTGTATAATGTCTACTGGAATTTTGAAGTTTTGTAATTCATTTTTACTTTGAGAAGACAATAGTAACAGCACATGACTAATTTCTTTCTTTCATTATATTGTGCCTTGGCCAAAAATTTCAATTGCATCAAAGCATCCCTAATGTTATATAACTGACACATTACTATAATATGTAGCTGTAGCCTACACAATTTGACACACCTTTTACATGGGTGTCTAGATTCCAAAACTAAACAGGTCTTGATTCTAAACCATAAAGATGATTAGCTAAAATTATGTATAGGATATGAATGTTTAACTGCGAAAATATGACTCCTAAAGATTGACATAAATTGATCTGCTCAAGAGAAAAAACTTCAGTCCACTCCTAATTGTACAGGTATTAGAGCATGGAACGTCTTCCCTGACAAATGATCTTTGGCTATGTACAAAAGTTTACTTTTGGCAGGTGATTAACTTGCTGCTATGACCTGCCACTGGCAACATTTGCCATTTTAAGCAGAGAAAGCTGTGGTGGCTAAATATGAAAAGCTGTTAAAAAGGAAGAGGGGAGATAACAAATTTGGTGATTAATAGTAATCCGTTTTTTCACGTCACATATATAAGCAAAATGCTTGCACTGTAAAGCTAGCAAGCTGAAGTGGACTAAATAAAAGTGGAGTACCATAAAACATTATTGGATTTTTATCAGTTATTTAAGTTAGTATTGATCCAGTAAACATGCTTGGATTGGCCTCTGTACCAATCCTATGATCTGCTCAGGACTTTACCATTATTTACCTCAGAGTATGCCTTTAAAATGGAACATATCTTCTGGGCACTTCGACCACATTTTCCCTCCATCCCTCTGGCTAAAGCAAGCAAACGATCCTTGTGTTGATCCAATCCAGCATAAAGGTCATCTTTCAGCCGCTGGTTGCTGATGCGTTGATATTCTGCACAAACCTGATAAAAACAGTGACCTTAATCAGTCACCCATTACATCAAAATCAAATCTACTTATCAATCTATGCACCTCAGATGATAACCAACAAGAAATATTAGCACAAAAATTAAAGCAACTATAGCTTTAAATACATCAACTTCATTTACCTGATGTTCCAGGAAAAGAGCTGGCCATCTTTCTTGAACATCAGCTACAGACGGACTTGAATTTACAATTTCAAGCCTTCTTGGAGCAAAAGTCTTAGTCATGTTGGTGTCTATCATAGATAAATCTATGCTGTCTTTATCATTGTTCTCCATTTCAATCAACATGGCAATTCTGAGAATTTCCAAAGTCTCCAGTGTTTCCCCCTGAGGAAGCTGTGGTAGATAATTAACTTCTCCACGTCGTGGCCGCTTAATTGAAGCATGTGGGGAAGCTGCATTAGGATTGGCTCTGCTCCTCCTGCCACTGTTAACTTTGACTTCTGGGCACCCAGATTTGCACAGCTTGCGTCGGTAATTGCTCATTTTGTTTGACAGGCTGTCCTTCCAGCCATCCCAACCATTTTTGGACCCCTTCTCCTCTAAACATGGATGTTTGAGCACCAAAGCTTCGGCAGCCTTGTAGATTTCACTGCCACTTGGGTAAGCTTTGTACTCGTAGATGGCACAAGCCATGCCATCAAGGATCTTGCTCTTTTGCTCTTTTGTTAAAGTCAGGCGCCTTCCATGCTGTTTTGCAGTATTTGCTTCACTTAACAGAAACTCAATATCGTGTGAAAATATCGGAACAGGAAATACTTGTGGCCATGCAGAGGTTCTTTGGGGTGTTTGGCTGCTTGAACTTTCCCCACTATCACTTGCCCAGCTTGATGTTGAGCCAATGTCATGCTCCAATGTCTTCACCAATTTTGCTGTACCCATGTTCGGTATTTCCTCAATCTTGCTTAGATTCACCAGCTGGTTATTAAAGTCAGGATCCTCAAATTGCACTATAAAATTGAATGGGATGTCCAGTTTCTGGCGCAGTAAACTGGTCAGCTGAGGGACAGAATCTGGACGACGTTCAAATGTGACTCTTTCAATTCCACCCTCTGGTAGGATGACACGTAGACGAAATGTCTCCGGTTCTGCCATGGCCCTACAACTGAGAAGAGTACAGAGGTTACAATCCATTTTCTTAGTCTTTCTGGGTTGCACATTTAGACTTTGTTAATGAGGTTATTTTGTTTTTTCACCCATACAGTGCTCTGTTGAAAACCAGTCTCCATTCCTCATTCGTCGAACTAATTATAATGGCTAAATAACATTTTGTAACTTCAGGTTCACCTAGTGCCACTTGCATTTAGTCCAGAAGAATGAAGTGCTTGATGGTGACAAGAAGCTGTCTATTTTTCATGTATGCGGTTAGTGGGTTAACATCATGGAGTTCTGATGGCCTCTTTATGTCATGTGAATCTTGTGCAGTCACCTCATATGCACGAAGGTGTTCTCTGAACCAGGTCTGGTAATTCTGGCAGTCAAACAAAACTTGGTCATTGACAAGAAGTATATCCACAATCTGTTTGAAGTGGGGTAGCCCCTCTTTCAGTCCTGTACACACAAACATGCCACTGGCATAGCAAATGCTGTCTATGGCAATTTTTGAAGTGTGGTACACTGTGGTACTGTTTGTTATCTGATGTATGGCACTCTGGGCTTTTGGCGTAAGTGTGTTAACAAACACATTATTCACAGCAAAGGTCTCCACTGAGGGCTTGAAGAAATTGGGTAATGACAAATAATAGGCCATCAGTTGCTGATGCTTGTAAGCAAGTGTTTTAGGGATGTTTTTGAAGTTCTGAGCATCATGTACTATTTTCTTAAACACTTTGTGTTTCCCCTCAAATCTAATGGTCCAAAAATGCACAAGAGGGCCAAAACAGCGAATCATCTGTGGATAGTGCTCAATGTAATGGTGTTTTGGGCGCAATCTGACATTTGGAAACACCTCCTGGAATAACTGTCGATGGTCAGAAATCTTCATTGACAAGTACTGTAACACATCTTCTGTAAAAACTGGGGATAAAACTAATTCCACCAAGTCCTTTAAATCCATTAAGATCTGCCAAGCTTTGTCGTCTGCAGGAACCACAGTGCCAATAATGGTGGGAAGAAGTCGTATCAGTGCCAAATTTTCATGACCATTGCCCCCAACGGTTTTCCTTCTGGAAAAGTTTTTGGGAATAGCCTGTGGCCGATCAACTTTGTCAGCATTCTCAAAAGGAAATTGCAAGATAGCGTCATTCAACTGTTCCAGGGAGAAACATTTTTTTCGTATTAGCTCTTGTAAACACAGAGCTAACTCCATTGGTACCACACCTTCTAAGAAGTCATGGAGGATGTCTGGAGGAAATCCACTTGTGGTATGAAAGTACTGTAGATGTTGTGCAAAACAATTATTGCCCTTTACACCATAATCCTCCATCACATTGCCAGTTTCAATGTCTGTACACAACTGGTCATGGCTTTCCTTTGTCCTTAACTCAAATGATGATGCCTCACATCTCTGAATTTCTTCCTTGGATGCATAGCAAAATCTGCAAGGGTATGTTCCACTGAAGTTTTCTTTAAACCCTGCAAGTCCATGTGCGGCTAAATTGTCTGCCACAACACACAGTAATGTCCCTTGAACATTTTCACCAACACTCTCCACAAAGACACCATCGCTTTCTAGGACTCTCAAATCATGCAGAAGAGGCTCAAACACCTTTTCGTAGCCACAAGTCTTCAGGTCATTTGAATTGCAGAGTAAACCCAGCTGCGTAGTGTGCAGAGCTACACGATGTTTGTATGGAATGTTTGCGAGTGCCCAATAAACAGAGCACATTTTGTGTTTCTTTCTTGATGTGCCAAGTGGATTGGCCACCTCAAAATCATCAATATAGAGTTGAATGGCAAATTTTAAATTCTCTGATGACAGCAGTATATTGCCTTTACAAAACAGACCATCACGATAGGTCGTGTATTTGCCATCTTCTTGGACAGACAACTGCAAAATCTGCTCCAATACATCCCTTTTTTTGAGAAGCTCCTGCAACATGTTGAGGATCGGGACATACATAATTGAATATTTTGCACCCGCAACACGATACTCAATTGGTTTCACCAGAGGGAAATTTTGCTCATAGTAAGATTTCCTTCGTTTTGCTGTTGACAAAGGCCCGTCTCTTGAAGTGCAGCTACTAAGCACATCATTGGTGACAACTGCATTAACAATTTCCGCCACAACCTCACTGTTGACATTACAATTGTGTTTCTGTATTATTTGAGTCACTGTGTCTTTCAGTACTGCACTGGAGAGTGACCGCAATTGATCCAAGCCTTGTAACATTTCTTGAGTAGCAGTCTCTGAGACATGAAGGACAGTTTGTGTTTTCAGAAGGAGAGAAGCCAAGTTGTGTTCAAGCTGTTTCTTCAGAAAATCTATGTTTTCACTTTCTTCATTTGGTTCATCATTGCTGCTACAAACATCATTCGAAATGACCTCATCATGGGATTGTGTTTGTCTTAAAACTGTGTCCTTGAAATCATTTATCCCAAATGATTTATGGTTTCTTGATTTATGAGAATCAAATGTTGAGCAAACGTTTGACTGGAATGAACAGTCTTTAAATGGGCACTGTACCATTTCATGTTTCCTTAAATGTTGTCTTAAATGTGATACAATGTCTGGCCCATAAGGTTGTGTAAAAGTACAATTTGAACAGTGGAAGGCAATATTTGGATCATTTGCTGGCTTTGGTTGGGGCTGGGTGTGTATTCTGGTAAGATGAATTTTCAGTGCATTTTGAGAAGCAAAGGTGCACATACAGCTTTCATATAAACATGGCAGAGGGCTGATTCTGCTGTGCTGACTGTGTACAAGATGATAATGACGGAGAAGACTGTTTTTTGATTGACAGTGGAAATCACAGAGTTTACAATTCCATGTCATTTTGAAGCCTTGCAACAATCTGCAAATAGATTGAAAAATTGTGTTCACTTACATTTTGTTGCATGCAACGTTCTACATAATCTATTTATCTACTGTACACTCTAAAGTAACCACAAGATGCGTTGTTTCTGTTTTACTTACCATTTGTTGCCTTAGGCCTCACTTGAAGCTGTAAAGGACTTTCTTTCCTAGGACAGAAAAAACATGTTCAGTCTTCTGAGCAAAGGAAAGAAAATGCACTAAATCACCCCTCCTGCATGACATGTCCGCTATGCAGTGGCATAAAAAGTACAATGTGTCTTACATTTCGTGTGTAGTCGAAGTATAAACAAGCACAATATGCAAATACTTAAGAACAAGGATCTTAAAATTGTAGTTAGGTAAGCCTACATGAGCAAGTGCACTACATTGTTTTTTCCAACTCTAATAAATAAATGTTTGATATAAACGTTCTACTCAATACTAATTAATAACTACTTATATTTACAATTGAATTAACATAGTAAACATTTAACACTTTTTCAATGGCAAAGGTATGTACATTCAAAGTTAAGCCAAATGGCAAAGTGCACACAAAAAACAAAACAGAGCTTGTTACACTTGTGGAAAAATTCACCCAGACCTTACAAAAAGTCCAGGCTAAGCCGCCTATGACCCTAAATCCAAGAAATGCCCCTGCTTATAAACATACATAATACAGTTAACATGTTTAACATTCCAGGCTAGTACATTTTTAAAAGTCACATTAAAATAATATAGCTACGCTAACTGACGCAAATAATGTTAATATTTAGGCGAGATAACATTGCTTTGAAAACCTAAATTTTTAGTTTACATTTTAATTGTAGAGAGACCTGCCTCCATAGACACGAGCATATAGTGGCTGGCGACATATCGCAGCCGCAAGCTACATGCTGGCCCTTCGTTGCCTTCGTTGAAAAGGGCCTATTACACTTGACGTTAACTCACAAACTACCATGCTTTCATTAAAACACCTCTTAACCTACAATTCTGTTTAGC
>NC_048411.1:30554511-30556333 GCF_013103735.1 Etheostoma cragini | reverse complement strand
CTATGACTCTAAACAAATCACATAATGTTAGCTGAATGTATATTGAAGTCAGACTCCCGGTTCTCTTTTTAGCCGAGGCATACCAAACAACAGGTAGGCCTAGCTAACTAGCTAACGTTAAGCAGTAGCTGGCACTAAGTTAACAGAGCGCGTCTGCACAATACCCCCACACGGAACAAAGTTTGGCTTGCTAGAAACTTACAACACCGGCACGTTATTGTTTGTGGCTAAGAAAGTAACTGTAGCGATAAAGACTAATCAATATAAAACAACTATTATTACCTTACTGGTTCAACGACACACGAAGCTCTCCAGCAGAATCCACACCGTTCGAGTCTGGCAAGGCGCCGGAATGAGCGACGGACGTTAACGCTCGTGTCCTGCTGATTGGCTTTGATTGGCTGGCAGCAGCAGGATCAAAAGAGGCGCTGGGGCAAATTCAAATCAAATCCTCAACCTCCTCGGTTGCATATTTTGGCCACCTAAAACTTGAAATTTAGAAGAGCTGCATATTTCCTTACAAACAAATACATATTTCTTAACATTATGTAGCAAAGTGTGCCTAATAAATGACATGAACATGTACATATTAAGTGTTGATAAATTACTTGCACACAGTTTTGTAGATTAATTTAGATTATGTTTTATGCAGGTTGTTGTTAATGCTTATCACATAATTTTTCAATAAAATTGATAACTGATTAAAACACATTCACAGAAAATACCTCCTCATATGCAGACGCACTGTTTCTGGACATCATTTTTAACTGTCCATTGGATTTTGGCTAGTCACACATCTATTTATCCAGGTTATAAAATCATTTTTGACCTTTTCATAACCTGCCTGTTGAATCTTAAACTTAAAATTTTGTGTAAATTCATAATGATACCCAGCTAATTAGCTAGCAATCACGTCCCAAAACGTCAGTTAGAGAGTAGATACGGTAAACATATTCTTTGTGAAGCTTGACAATTATTCCCTGCAAGAACCAAGCAGGCCCATCTTGTGCACAATCAAAATTTCTTCAAAACTATACATTTTCAGTGTGTGGCTGATAGCTCCAAGTTTCTTGTTATTTCTTGGAAACATACATATCAGATTTTGTGCAACATGGCCTCTCTTACCCACCCGCCCGTTTACAGCCACAACCGAACTCCTTGCTGTCAGAGTGTTGTTGTTCTTGAGATCTTGAAATTCTGGATGCAATCTGTTTCAGTGAAGACATACATGTTGCAGGCCCACCACTCCTGGCTCCAACTCTCCACACCTCAGAAGCCATTTCTTCACAAAATGTTATAATTAAAAATGTTGGCTCCCTTTCACCTTATTCTCTTTATCATCTGCTCACAAATTTGGTAACTTCCACTGCAGATCAACTTATAAATGAAAATGTAAAAGCTGACTTCAGTAATCTCAATGTTTACTTCATTACAACAGAGTGCTGTATGCTACAGGTTTGTTATTGTTCATTTTTGCACGTGTGTTACTTCAGGTGTACGACCGCTTGTGTGAACTTGCAGTGTGAACGAGTGCTGGTTGTGCTCAGGTGTATCAGTATTGAATTTTAACCCATTTATCCATTTATAACTTCCAGCAAGCCAGCTTTCACTCATGATTAACTCCAAGTGGTCATGTCTAGAACACCCAAAAAAAAAGTGACCAGGTGGATTTATTACCAATCCTATTCAATATATATATTAAAGTGGTGGCTACAAACAATGTGTCCAACATCATTTTTGTGCTGTCGTTATGCATCTTTGGGTGTAACTATTGATCAGGCCCTGTCATATAGCCATTAATTGGCATGTGTGACCTCTTGCT
>NC_048411.1:30553281-30554397 GCF_013103735.1 Etheostoma cragini | reverse complement strand
GTGTGTGTGTGTGTATTGATATGTATTTAATTGCAGTCTTAGCTAAGATAGCTTTTGTTTGTGGCATGGATAATAGATTTGTGGATGTGGTGCAGAGGGAGTAGTTTGCCTTCAAGGCCCAAAGTTACTGTCAGCACGCCCTGGGACTGCGCCGAATGAGTTTTGGAGCGCCTCCAAACCGTCAGTGATGAACCAAACGCGCCATCGGCACGTTCTTTGAAGACATCAACCTGGCCAGCAAAAGCGCAGGCACACTGCAAGACGCGAAACATATTTCCGTTGTGTGAAAGACTAATACTGGTATGTATACAAACTTATGAGGAGATAGAGATGGTGTCATTAGTTTGCAGTGTTTAGCGTCGACGTTTGCCATTTCGCAACTTAATAACAAAGATATATTCCGCTGAAGCTTGCTCTATGTTAACGTTAGTTTTATTTGACATATGCTAACGTGACGTGGGCGTAGCTATATTGCTAACATTACCCTGCTAAAATATGGGATATCTTGTAACAAAATTAAGGAAAACATTAGTAACGTTAACGCTGGTGGTCAGTGTCGAAAACGTTACGTTAACCCGCCCAGCGGCATCTTTGAAATGTTGACATTAACTAACCTCCCATATAGCTAGATATTTTTTTGACCATGAGTTTAGCTTGTTTAGTTAACTTAGCTAGCTAGCTAACGTTATTCATTTCATGGTTAGCAAACATGCTTTTCACCTAACGTCATGCTAACGTCATAAAATTATACAACTAAATTAAATCTTATTTTACAGAACATATATTGTCGTGTTTAAGTCAACCCCTACTGCAATTTAATTAGCTTAGTGTTTATTGTTGTGTTATTGTTTATTTAGCACGTAACAATAAACAGTGCATAGAGATGAAAATGGTTCAGCTGTGTTAGGTTTAATAATTAGGCTTTAAGATTATTTCTTACATTTTGGGGACTCCTTTTTTTTAATGTGGGGTGACCTAAATAGGCCATGTGGTTAGGAACATCATGTATGAAATCTTTACCTCACGGTTATAGTGACCAACATTATCAGGGTTTTCTGTATTTTTAAAAGTATGTTCAATATGTTAAGAAAGCACTCATAGGCCTATGCAAGCAGA
>NC_048411.1:30550258-30553181 GCF_013103735.1 Etheostoma cragini | reverse complement strand
CCCCCCCCCCAACACACACACACACACACACACACACACACACAGTCACGCAACAGCAGACGCTGCCACACAGCTGTCTCTGCCCTTCAGTGATAAACCAACATTTATTTATATAAACCTCTATCTATATCTATATAGAGATGAATATAGATATTTTTTACAACCTAGTCTGGTCTAGTCCCACCAGAAGTAGAGGTATCCACATGTTGATCCCGCCAAGCCTCCTCCCTATTTTACCGTGGAATACTGTATTATTATTATATGTTACTGTGCACTGTAGATAATGGCTGTAAAATCTTATTTCCTGTAGATTTCACAGTAACACTAGGCGTACTGTATATTGTTGGATTAAAAAATCCTATGAAAAGCGAGGAAGGGATGGAGGTCTGGGTTCCCCTGCTGGAGCTGCTGCCCCCGAGACCCGATAAGCGGATAAAGATGGATGGATGGATGGATGGATGGGTGGATGGATGGATGGATGGATGGATAGATAGATAGATAGATAGATAGATAGATAGATAGATAGATAGATAGATAGATAGATAGATAGATAGATAGATAGATGGATGGATTACTATGTATGATTTTACAGTAGAAGGCTGTAAAGTTACATCACAACCTTGTCGACATGACAACATCACAGTAGTCTAAGTATTACAGTAGAAAGTCACAATATAGCCACTAGAGTACTGTAAATAGTACAGTAAACTACTCTATTTTTACTTTTTAATCTTATGTTCTGTTTAATTGTTTTGTTTTTTACAGTGAATACATAAAATACTGTAAATGGAGGTACGGTACCTTTACTGTAAAAAGAATTCACAGTAACTTACTGTAAATTTGTTTGTGACAACACAAGGGTTAAACCAACTTACTAACACAAGTATTACAATTATTTATTCACAATTCATGGTCAATAATCATTTATATGATTTTATAAACTAATTTATTTAGTTAAAAAGCAGAAATTATAACAAATAAGTTAATATCCGAGTAAGCCTTTAGTCAGAGTTCAGTAAGGAAATGTTCTTTAAAGCAACGTTTTTCTCCAAATGCTGTAAAAACCCAAAATAACATCCAGACTTCCAAGATATTGTAAAGAATGTTGTATTTAACCCAACGTCTTTTGTGTTTTTTTGCCAATTTGGTTAAAAGAAACACACATTTTTCGAGTAGAAACTTTGAAAAACGGGTTAAGTTTGACCTTGAGGACAACAGGAAGGTTAAAGACATGCAAACAACCCTCGCTCCTATCCCAGAATGCACCTCAGACCTCTTGTTATTAATCCTTTTGGGGTGACTCCCGCAAGGAAATCGATATTCCCAGCATCCGTTTTAGCAAGAATACAGTACAGAAGACAGTGTAAAGATAACAGTAATAACAATAATAATAATAACAACAACAACAACATGAACCTTTGGCTAGCCAACCAGCTTTCTGGAGTAACGACTGGCAGACCTGACACAGAAACCCTAAATCCAAGACCTGCACCATGACTCCTATCTCCTAGCAGCTGATGTGAATGCGGCGATTACAGGCTCGTTATCCTCAAACGGCGCCGTCCAACCACAACAACAACCACAACAACAACCACAACAACAATCACAACCACAACAACCACAACAACAATCACAACAACATAAACCACAACAACAATCACAACCACAACAACCACAACGACCACAACAACCACAACAATTACCACAACAACAACCACAACAACCACAACGACCACAACAACAACCACAACAACATAAACCACAACAAGAATCACAACCACAACAACAAAAACCACAACAACAACCACAACAACAATTACAACCACAACAACCACAACAACAACCACAACCACAACAACCACCACAACAACAACAACAACAACAACAACCACAACAACAATCCCAACCACAACAACCACAAACACAACAACAACAACCACAACAACAACCACAACCACAACAACCACCACAACAACATCAACTCCTCCGCCTGTGACCCCGGCCGCTGTCGCGACCCCGCGAAACAGAGGACACGGCCATTACTGGGAGTTGAACCTAAACACTCAGAGTTCAGCTGGGCTGAGAACCAGGGGGGGTCTTTGAACGCCTCGCGGCCGGCCCTGGGGGACCCCGAGCCTCGGCCTCCCTCTCTCTCATGTTTTCACACACACACACAACCATACACACAAATGAAAAGAAAAATAAATTCGAGAGATTGCTCGGAGGAAAAAGGACTCGGCACTAAAAAGGGGGGCAGGAGGTCTCGATGTCCCCGAGGACCCGAGGAAGACATCTGACGTAACTTCTCCACAGATATAAAAGTTATTAAAATGAATAAATGGTTTTCCTGCCCAGCCTCACCACCCCCACACTGTGCAGCATTTCTTTCCTTTTAGGAGCAAGGCCCTTTTTCAGAAGTGCTCGTTTTGATGATGCTGACTCTTCTTAGTCTCCGAGGAGCAATTACAGCTGCCCCTGTCAAATACCACATTGCTCCAAAGGACCAGTTCACCGCCTGAGGGGCCCTCTCATACCCCCTTAAAACCCCCCCAGTTCAATCCCCTGTGAAACCTGGTGCACACCAACCCTTGAACTCTCATGAACAAAGTCAGAGACAAGTCCAGGACTATAATGAAAACTGCATCCGTGTCGACAGCGGGCTCCACCTCCATATCCCAACCCACCCACCCCTGCAGGCAGAGCTTCTAAAGACCTCCACCCGTTTCTGACTCCCTGGTGACCAGACCCTTATTACTGGAAGGAATCCAATTCCAAGGCAGACCTTGTGGTCCCCAGTAGACCCCCCAGATCTGAAGAAGTGCTTCCCATCGGTGATGACTCTATTCAATCAGCTCGTTTGGGGGCGGGGGGGATGGGGGGGCAAGAGAGCGTGACAGGCTGGATGGGGGGACGGGGGGGGGGG
>NC_048411.1:30547387-30550023 GCF_013103735.1 Etheostoma cragini | reverse complement strand
CCCCCCCCCCCCCCCCCCCGTCTCAGTGACAGGCTGCCTGGTGACAACATGCAGCTCTTATAGAGCTCAACAGTGACCGCCCACACTTATGGTTTTGTAGATTTTTTCCCAATTTTTGGACACTTTTATTATATTTTGTTAATTTTTCCAGTTATTTTTCTCCACTTTTTCAAAACTTTGATGTCACTTTTTATTTTATCTTTGTCACATTTGGTAATTTTTCCGATTTTTTTGATCAGTTTTTTCAGTGTTTAAAAACAATAATTCCAATATATTTTTTTTATAACACTTATTATGTTTTTATAGATTTTTTAACAATTTTTTTCACTCTTTTTCTTAATTTTTTTCTCACTTTTTTTGACAATTTTTTGTGACCTTTGGCAATTTTTCCGAATTTTTTTAAAAACAACAACATTTTGTCACTTTTTTTACGTTTTTTTCTCACATATTTAAACTTTTCTAATCACTTTTTTCAGCATCTTTTTTCATTTTTTTTTATTGATTTGTTTTTTAAGCTTTTTCCAACATTTGCCATTTTTCAACGTTCTTTGGTCATAGATTTTTTTTTGTAAACAAGTCAAATTTGACCCGAGGACAACAGGAGAGTTAAATACTTGTTTAAAGTTTTAAGCCCTGGACCAATTCAGCCTGCTAGGAGATGAATTAAAACAATTAAACATTGGATTCAGTATGCATGTATGTAGCCTACTGTATGCATGTATGTATGTATGTATTGTACGCACTGTATAGTATTTACAGTATGTATGTTTGTAGGTATTGTACAGTATGTACGTGTGTACTGTATGTACTGTATGTATGTATGCATGTATGTATGCATGTACTGTATGTATGCATGTACTGTATGTATGCATGTACTGTATGTATATATGCATGTACTGTATGTATGCATGTATGCCTGTTATGATGCATGTGTATGTTGAGTGTGATGTCTGTAAACTACTGAGATCTGTAATTTCCCCTTGGTGATTGATTATCTATCTATCTCTCCATCTCTCTATCTATCTCTCCATCTCTCCATCCATCTATCTCTCCATCTCTCTATCTATCTCTCCATCTCTCCATCCATCTCTCCATCTATCTATCTCTCCATCTCTCCATCCATCTCTCCATCTATCTATTTATCTATCTATCTATTATATCAAGTCATTTGCAGTAGACCTCCAATAAAAAATGTAAAAATTTAAAAAAGAGAAATCCATTCTGAATCGGTAGAGCTTAAAATCGCGATTCAAATCAATTTTGTTGCACACCCCGAATCAAAACCCTCATGGAGAAAGTGGGACAGGATTGGGATCAGGATTTTCCCTTGCGGACCCACCCTGCTGGTCTCTCCAGCATCCCTCCCAGAGGTGATATCGTCACAGCGCTGTGTTTCGCAGCACTGCAGCGTGGTGATGGAGGTAATCACCAGGGCTGAAGACGGAGCCGGCTGGATAATGTAAATGTCAGGAGCGAGAGAGAGAGAGAGCGAGAGAGAGAGCGAGAGAGCGAGAGAGAGAGAGAGAGAGAGAGAGAGAGAGAGAGAGAGAGCGCCTCTCACGACTGCTTTGAATCTGGCGTCAGTGATCAAAGGCACGCGGGGGAAGCGGCACCGAGCCGGCCCAGCTAACCCAAGGTTAGAAGACTTCATACGGGGAGAGAGCTTAAACATTTACACCACCGTCAAACACAATACCATGACGACTTTTTTGTCCAGTTTCAGCAAGCTTTTAAGACTCCACACCCCTACTTTAGGGCCCTTATCCTCGCGTGTCAAGGCTCATACGGGAAAGAATAAAGCAACACAGAGACTTACGCACAAGATAAACGAGCATGTCATGTTCGATAGAAAAGAAATGCGTGTGCTGTTATTATTCCGCCGTTCTCTTTCTTTATGAGAATTAATTATATAAACAATCCTGATCAATGTTTCACAGCAAGTCCAACCCCATTCCTAATAGCCACCGAATGCTTCTTTAATTGCACGCCTTGCAAATCCCCCACAATGCCCCTGTGCTTTAAGGTTTCTGGCCTTGGCGACGCCGCTCCACGCAGCACCCATGTAGCATGTAGACCCTCCTCCTCCCGCCATGATGGAGAACCCATGTGTCGCTTTTTTGAATCAGTTTTCTGGGATTATCTCGGAGGAGAACGCACAGGCCTGAGAGTAGATTTATAAAGCGTATGTGTGTGTGTGTGTGTGTGTGTGTGTGTGTGTGTGTGTGTGTGTGTGTGTGTGTGTGTGTAGCCCGTGTGCAGTGCGTTTCAATCAGATTGCAGCGGGTGCAAGCGAAGCACATTATTCTCCCCCTGCTCTGCATAGCGCTGCGCTAGGCTGTGTCCTCCTGCTGTATTAGTGTGATGTATGACCCGGACGCCGTGCTACGCCACACACACACACACACACACACACACACACACACACACACACACACACACTCCTTCCACACTGCTCCAAAAAGGCTCTGCGGCTTTTTCATTCCACCTGTCAAACAGTTATTCATCCCTCGCTCTCAGTCCCTCCCTCGCTCACACTTGCTTTATCTCTTCACACACCCCACTGTAAACCCCAATCCATCCGTGACACAAAATGTTAATGTTACGTCCACACAAACGTTCAGAATTGTCAAAACAAC
>NC_048411.1:30544375-30547287 GCF_013103735.1 Etheostoma cragini | reverse complement strand
ACCACCTCTACTTCCTCCACCACCACCACCTCCACTTCCTCCACCACCTCCACTTCCTCCACCACCACCTCCACTTCCACCACCACCTCTGCTTCCTCCACCACCTCCGCTCCATGTGATGCAGATACTGTATATTTGCATTAATAAGAGCAGACACTCATGGCGGACTGCCTGCAGAAAGAAAGATCTCTTTCCATAAACACTAGCTGGGCTCCCCTGGGCCGGGACCCAGCTGTTGACCCGTGGTGACCTCCTGACCGGAGCTGCCATGTCCCCCTTAGCGCGGGGACACTCTGGATTGGGACCAGCAGACAGCGAGAGTGAGACAGACTGACAGACAGGTTGACCCAGACACACAGGAATGCATATGGGGACATCTACAGAGAGTTTGTTCTTTAAATAGACCAGGAGCAGATGGAACCAGATCCAGATCCAGATCCGATGTCATGTGAGGACAGGAATGAAACCGGGAAGCAAAGGAAACTCAGTGGAAGACAAAGAAATAGATGTTTAACCCTCCTGTTGTCCTCATGTTGTCCTCCTGTTGTCCTCGGGTCAAATGAGCCGTTCACCAAAAAGATCTAAATCAGAACTATGAACAAAGGACGTTGGGAAAAAAGTGGGAAATGTTGGAAAAAGCTTCTAAAACGCAGGATTTTTTTTTTTTTTTACAAAAACGTTTTTTTTATGCTGAAAAAAGTGACTTAAAAAAAACATTTGGAAAAAGTGACTAAAAAAATATCAACAAAATCTACAAAAACATACTAAAGTGACAAAAAACTTTTTTTTTTCTTAGGCTAAAAAAAAGTGACCAACAAAAAAAAAAGTGACAAAAAACTTGTTAACAAATCTACAAAAACATTTCTTTTTTAAACGCTGCAAAAAGTGAAAAAAAACAAAAATGGATGTTTTTGTAGATTTTTTTTTATAATTTTTTTTTCTCACCTTTTTTGTTGTCGGTTGAACCACATCCAGAGGTCGGGTCTGGGAGCTACCCATTGGCTGGGCTCAATCCGAGGGGCGGGACCAACGGCTGTCTTTCAGACTCCCCTCTGCACGCAATAGGACAGCGCTGCAACCAACCAGAGCAGCGCTGGTTCCCGTATCCCGTCTACAGACCTCCGAACAAGTCTTCCTCTAAGTCTCCAAAAGACCGCCGTGAACTTGTGCTTCCACGACTCTGTAAAATCCCACAGAAACTAGACCCATTTTTGGATAAACCTAATTCCCTTCCTGACAGTCCGGGTAGCCCTGCCGGCTCAGAGACGCCGGGTCAGTACGTGATGCAAATGGTAGTTTAACTCGAACTGATTTGTTGCACCAAGCAAATCATTTCTTCTTTTTTTTGTAGTTTTTAGGCTCTACATACATTCAGCGGGGCTCAAACAGAGTGCAGTGCCGAGAGATTTACTGTTGGCCTTATCTCATCCTCTCCTCTGTGTGCCTGCAGTCCTCTTAACTACCTCTACATTCCCTCTCTCTCTCTCTCCTCCCCTCTCCCTCACCTTCCCCGACTGCCACATTGAGATGGTTTAATGGAAATTATTCAGAAATGGAAGGAAACGAGAATAGGGTCTCTGGGTCTTTGTGAGACCGCGTGTGTTGGAGTCAAAGGAAGGCCGAGGCCCATGTTTCTTACCTCGGCTGAAAGGTTCCCCGGTAACAAGGAGGGCCAGTGTCCTGAATTCATATACTTCATATAAGGCCTGGAGTCAAGACCACCTTTGTCAAGTCCAAGTCAAGACCGAGTCCAAAAAGGTTTGAGTCTGAGTCTTGACCGAGTCCAGGAGTGGAAATAAAGGTCTTATGCATGACAGTATCGAGACAATCATTTTGGGTTTCACTTTCCCTCCAATATTATTATAAACATATTAAAGACACCTGGACTCAATCCAGACCAAAAGCCCAAAAGCTAGATCTGGCAAGACCAGTGGCCGAGATCGAGACGATTCCGAGTCCATATACTAGCGGGTACGAGACAAGTCCGAGTCCAAATGCTAGTGGGTACGAGACAAGTCCGAGTCCAAATGCTAGCGGGCTCGAGACAAGTCCGAGTCCAGATACTAGCGAGTATGAGACAAGTCCGAGTCCAAATACTAGCGGGTACGAGACAAGTCCGAGTCCAGATACTAGCGAGTATGAGACAAGTCCGATTCCAAATACTAGCGGGTACGAGACAAGTCCGAGTCCAGATACTAGCGGGTCCGAGACAAGTCCGAGTCCAGATACTAGCGGGTCCGAGACAAGTCCGAGTCCATATGCTAGCGGGTACGAGACAAGTCTGAGTCCATAGAAAAATGGTCTTAAGTCCGGAGTCTACTACAGTCCTGCTTCATATACACCAGTCCTTGGTTTTGTTATGTATATATTTTTCCCACTGGTGCCATAAGAGGACTAGGATGTGCTCAGGGTTCTCTTCTGTGAATGGAGGGAAGGGGGGGGACAGTACTGAATATCTTTGAGACTTTGTGGACAAATCAAGACATCTGAGGACGTCCTCTTGGGTCTACACTGATCCACATTTTTCACCATTTTCCTACATTTTAGAGACCAGACAACTCATCCATTCATCCAGAAAACAATCCACAGATGAATCAACAGTTAAAATAATAATGTCTTGATCAGTTGCAGTGATGAAAGGCTTGGACAGTTATTTGGTGTTGTTGTAATTAATTCCAGGAATTGACTTAATTGTGCTCATATTTTCGGTCTTTTAAGACAATCACTTTGTGCAAAATGGGTATTGGACGTGTCTATTCTCAGTGGTGCGGGACATTGACATGTCCTTCTCCAAGCCCCTCCCTCCTGTTCCCGGGCTGTCCCCGTTCAATCATGGAGTCCGGGACTCCTCTGAAGACCGGTGTCACATCCCATAGCCTGAGGAGGGGAGAGGGGGGAGGAATGGGGGACGG
>NC_048411.1:30542875-30544275 GCF_013103735.1 Etheostoma cragini | reverse complement strand
TCTCTCTCTCTCTCTCTCTCTCTCTCTCTCTCTCTCTCTCCCTCTCCGTCTCCCTCTCCGTCTCCCTCTCTCTCTCTCTCTCTCTCTCTCTCGCTCATAATACCTCACCCCCTCTCTAAAATGGAGTGTTGTAGCGACGCCCTCAAAGCCAATTTCACATCCATTATATTTTAATTGCTCACACAAACAGTTTTTAATTGAAAGATGAATCTGGAAGCGGTCTGGTTTTCATCCCATTAGACTCCGGTGCTCTGTTAGAGCCTCCTCCAGTCTCTGAACCTTTCTCCTGCTGGACTCTTATTCTGCTGTCAGACCAACGAGGCCAACATCATGGCTAGTTTAAGTGTTTAAAGCGCCCAAATTCTGCTCATTATCAGGTTCATTATTGTATTTTGAGGTTGGACCAGAATAGGTTTCCTTGGCTTACTTTTCATAAAACACCATATTTTTGTTGTACTGCACATTGCTGCAGATCCTGTTTTCACCCTGTGTGTTCAGGTCTCTAGTTTTATCTCCAGAGTGAGACATCTCACTAGTTTTATCTCCAGAGTGAAACATCTCACTAGTTTTATCTCCAGAGTGAGACACCTCTCTAGTTTTATCTCCAGAGTGAGACATCTCACTAGTTTTATCTCCAGAGTGAAACATCTCTCTAGTTTTATCTCCAGAGTGAGACATCTCTCTAGTTTTATCTCCAGAGTGAGACATCTCTCTAGTTTTATCTCCAGAGTGAGACATCTCACTAGTTTTATCTCCAGAGTGAGACATATCTCTAGTTTTATCTCCAGAGAGAGACATCTCTCTAGTTTTATCTCCAGAGTGAGACATCTCTCTAGTTTTATCTCCAGAGAGAGACATCTCACTAGTTTTATCTCCAGAGTGAGACATCTCTTCTTCTATCCTATCTTTGTTGGGAGCTGCACATGCTCAGTAGCTCGGTAAGATCCATCAGCTGATAACTCTTTCTCCAGCTTTGGTCAGTCCAAGGCAGGACCAGCTGGGAGACTTCTTCTAGACCAGGGACACAACAGGGACAGGAAGTAGAACAGGGACAGGAAGTAGACCAGGGCAGGAAGTACAACAGGGACAGGAAGTAGTTCTCTTTCCATTTCCAGTTTTCCATTGAGAACGAGCTAGCATGCTACGGTTAGCCACCTCATCTCTAGTGACGTAGAAAGCCGTGCAGATATTGGACAGCTCACCCGGAGACGGAAGACAGAGGACACTCAGAAACCAGGTCTCACTCAGAACACCATGGGTGTGTATGCGCGTGCAAATCCCAGAAAAAAATTCATAATATGGGCACTTTAAATTGTTGTGTTATGAAATGACCCGAGTGTCTTTAGAGAAGTGGGCGTGGTTAGCTGATGGCTGACACATGGGGGGTTGGGGGGGGGGGG
>NC_048411.1:30541770-30542775 GCF_013103735.1 Etheostoma cragini | reverse complement strand
GCTGGTGTCAGGCTTTGACCCGGCTGGTGTCAGGCTTGGACCCGGCTGGTGTCAGGCTTTGACCCGGCTGGTGTCAGGTTTTGACCCGGCTGGTGTCACACATTAAGAGCGGCTGCCCTCTGACCTCGTGTTTTGATTGGTTGTAAGCAATTAGCAGCTAATGTTTCTGCACTCGGGACAAAGACAACATGCAAAGGAGGGATGCAAACGTCCTCCACCGTCCAATTAGGTAATCAACTCAAAGCTCATTGGTCAGCCTGTTGCACGCTCCTTTAAAACAACCAATAAGAACACCATGTTCAGACTTAATGACAGCATCTCTTCTGACTCCATGCATTTTTAAGTAGAGCCCGAGCGATATTATTGGCCGATATCAGGCATTTCCCTTGATTGTTATTGATCATTTATTGATATTTATATATATTAATATTCATTTACCAGAATCATTTATGATGACATAAATTATATATTGTCTGTCCACCAGAGGACGCTCTACAGTGTCCCTGTTAGTGATGGTGTTGCATAGTCTGTCCACCAGAGGACGCTCTACAACGTCCCTGTTAGTGATGGTGTTACATAGTCTGTCCACCAGAGGACGCTCTACAACGTCCCTGTTAGTGATGGCGTTGCATAGTCTGTCCACCAGAGGACGCTCTACAACGTCCCTGTTAGTGATGGCGTTACATAGTCTGTCCACCAGAGGACGCTCTACAACGTCCCTGTTAGTGATGGCGTTACATAGTCTGTCCACCAGAGGACGCTCTACAACGTCGGTCCACCAGACTTTAAGTTTTATATCTTAAGTTTGTATTTTTCTACATTTTATTTATCAGAACTTTAATATATTTTGATGTTCTGTTGTGACAATAAAACAAATTATTTTAGTGAGAACTCGTAAATAACTAACATTAGGGAAATCTGTTCATGTTTTGGGTATCTGGATTGAGAAATTGTGATAGACAAACATGTGGGGAGGGGCTCCATAGAGAAACATGTGGGGGGGGG
>NC_048411.1:30539391-30541670 GCF_013103735.1 Etheostoma cragini | reverse complement strand
GTGTGTGTGTGTGTGTGTGTGTGTGTGTGTGTGCGTGTGTGTGTGTGTGTGTGTTGTTGTTGTTTAACTACATTTGCGAGGTCCAAAAATTGGGAGTCCTGACAACTTTGTGGGGCCAAAATGCTGCACCCCACAACTTAAAGGGCTGTTTGAGGGTTAAGACTTGGTTTTAGGGTTAGGGTTAGAATTAGGTTATGGTTAGGGTGAGGTTAAGGGTTAAGGTTAGGCACTTAGTTGTTATGGTTACGGTGAGGGTGATGGTTAAGGTTAGGCACGTAGTTGTGATGGTTAGGTTTAGGGTAAGGGGCTAGGGAAGGCATTATGTCAATGACGGGTCCCCACAAAGATAGTGTGTGTGTGGGGGTGTGTGTGTGTGTGTGTGTGGGGGTGTGTGTGTGTGTGTGGGTCTATGTTGAGACCAGTTGGCAGACGAATTTCAATTAACATATTTACTTCTTTTTTTAAAGCGTGCAACGTGTCCACAGGTGGTAGGACACCTGTTCCCTTTATCTGATTACCGGACAGGCCGCGGGGTCACGCAGCGTTCCTCGAGATGAATATCAAAGCCCGGCAAACACCGCTAACGTGATTAACAGGCGGACGCAATTAATGATGCACGGTGATGACCAAAGAACGCGAAGGGAACGTGCTGTTTAATGAGCTGACACAGAGACTGTACAGATGTGTTACAGGACCGCTCAGCGTCATCCAGAGGCAGACACCTCCTTTCAGTTCAGCTGTGCCAGTTAGCCCGTTTTGGGAGGTGACTGTCGGGGTTTCGGTCTAAAACAGTAAATTCTTGTTGTTAATATGTGCATCAGCAGCTTTGGGCTCGTTAAAATCTGTAGGGCTGCAACTCACGGTTATTTTCATTGTCGTGTAATCTGTTGATTATATTTCTGGGTTAATGGATGAGTTGTTTGGTCTCTAAAATGTCAGAAAATGGTGAAAAATGTGGATCAGGATTTCCCAAAAAGCCCAAGATAACGTTCTTAGAGATCTTGTTTTGTCCACAACTCAAATATATTCAGTTTACTGTCTCAGAGGAGAGAAAGGAACTAGAACATGTTGACATTTAACAAGCTGAAATCAGAGAATTTTTACTATATTTCCATTAAAAACGAGTCAAACCGATTCATCAAAACAGTTGGCGATAAATTGAACAGTTGACCACTAATCGATTAATCTTTGGTCTACGTGCTGGCTGTGACATCTCCCTTGGAAATGGTCCTACTGCTCAATTACATCTGGGATTGACTGATAATTCTCAATGGAAACGCGGCTCTGAAAACCTCTCTCCTCATTAATAATGAAAAATCCACACTGATCCGGCCGTAATGTTTTTCCCCCCAGCTTCTCATATGGTCCCTTTCTGCAGCAACGTGCCGGAGCATGTCATATATATGATAAGTAGAGGAGCCTGTCGGCGTGGGAGTCATCACACACTTAAATTGGTCCAGCATGGAGTTCATATTGCAGTGTGGCCGAGGGGGAATTAGCGAGTCTATATATAAACCCCGGCTCCATGTGTTGGGAATTAAAGTGCATTTATGTGGAAATCGCTGTGCAGATCTCGGTGTGCACAAACATGGCAAAGCAGTGGCTCTGCAGCCACGACGGCCCAGTGTGCTGCTGCTGCTGCTGCACCGGGAGAGGGGACGGAGAAGCAGGTCAGACTCAATAAAGGGCTCTGATAGGCCGGATGGCAGCTGACACGAAGAGTACACTGGGAAGGAATAACAATGGGCATCGCTGTGTGTCCTTCACGCGGTAACCTTTATCTCTCTTCGTCTGTCTTTCCACCACCTCCTAGTTTTTAGTGTGATGGCACACGTCCGGATGAGATCGCCTTGCGTCCCGGCGTCGCTTCGCCCTCTTACAGCCGCCACGGCTATCCCGAAATCAGTGTAATATTTACACATTGGCCGGCTCTTTGTGGGATGTATCTGATGAGCGGGCGGCACCTTGTACGGCAGCCTCGGCCACAGTGTGGTCTCACAATGGTGACGGTTCCTGTACTGTGTGCAAGCGATTTGAGAAGTTAAGACTAGAAAAGCCTGATATAAAAACGGTTCATTTACAGTCCGTTTTAGGTCGACAACGGTCAGTTTAAAAGATTTCCGTGAGTGAGTTCTCGAGAGGCGTTGAGTAGCCTGGGTTCAACTTTATGCAAATGAGGAGCCGGAAACTCCCCACCCCATCCATCCATCCATCCATCATCCATCCAACCATCCATCATCCATCCATCCATCCATCATCCATCCATCCATCCATCCATC
>NC_048411.1:30536370-30539291 GCF_013103735.1 Etheostoma cragini | reverse complement strand
CATCCATGTCCATCCATCATCCATCCATCCATGTCCATCCATCATCCATCCATCCATCCATCCATCCATCCATGTCCAGTATCGGGTCACGGGGGCAGCAGCTCCAGTCTTTCCATCTCTGTAAAGAGGAAAGTGATTTACTAGTAAAGTGATGTATTATTAGACATTATGTCCACATTACGGAGGATTATTAATCTAAAATCAAAGTGTGAAGATTTTTTGTTAAAGCTCCAGTTGTCAACCCTACAATATCGCCGCAATATTGAGGTTTTTGGTCAAGAATATTGCAATATCTGATTTCCCCCTATTGCCCAGCCCTAGGTTCAGGGTGAGAATTGTAGGCATAGCAGTTGTGATTTAGATATTATTAGATATATTATTGTTGGCTCATTATCATTCATCACAAAGCAGAGTAGGAATAACTGCTGGGGAGGGGGGAGGAGGGGGGAATAAGTCATATTAAATCCATTACATCCACATGGGCAGCCATAGGATTTAAATGCACTTGTGAAGGTGTGTACTTTGAAGCGTTTGCGTCCCAGATGGCAGCCACCGTTTTGAAGGCGAAGCGGCTGTTTAGAGAGGGTCAGTCGGACATGACTCCCCATCCTAATGCCTAATGGAGAGGCCTGGTTCCCCATGTTGAGAACATGTGTCTCTCAGCCAGTGTTTACCGAGAGGAGAGTCTCTTTCAGCCATGCTCGAGTTCCCTGTCAAAGCCAATTAAGGGGGTACAAATGAAGATGGAGGATGTGGAGGCCTCGGGCCAGGGGGGTACGGCAGCACCGGGGCCAAGTAGCCTCTTCGGTCGTCACCGTGGGACTAAAGAAATCAGGGGCGCATATGGCCGGGCCGGCTCATTCAATTGGCTCCGGATTTGCATAATCACTGCATCCAATTCCTATTAGAAAAATTGACTTTTAGTTTTATTGTGAGCCGGTTTGTTGCATGTTGTAATCGTTGGTGAGAGGTTCAGTTAACATAAAAAAGGATCGGATTCCTTACAACGCTCTTTGCAAATACAACTGATCAACAACTTAATCTTAACTATTAGTCAAAATATTTTATAATTTCTGCTTTTTTTAACTCAAATATTAGCAATAATTCCATATTAATGAGGGTTATTGACCATGAATTCAAAAAGTAGGAAAAAAGGCTGAAAAAGAGACAAAAACATCAGATTTTTGTTAGTTTTTGTCCCCGGCAGACAACACAAGGGTTAAGAGCTGCAAAGATTGATTAATTAGTGTTTAAATATTAAATGCATTGCCAACCATTTTAATGTAAATTAACATTTTAGTATCATATTACACAGTCAATTCAAAGTTGACCGAAACCATAAAGTAAGATCTTCTCTACCCATCACAGCTTTAGTGTTGGTGGAAATAAACACATATTTACAGATTTACATGTGATTATACTGTATGTTTTGTTGTATATATGTATATATATGTTGGCTCTATACTCGCTAAAAGTACTGTTTTTTTAAATGGAGTCTGGTTGGTTCACAGCTGTTTCTGGGAAACTGAAAGGTCTTAAAGAGGTTTTAAAATGTTGTGTCTCTGAAGGGTTAAGACCCTTAACACTGTCTTATGTTCTTATTAAGTTGTAATGCTCGGATGCTTCGCATGTGCACCAAGTAGTAGGCTCACTGTTAAAATGTCTTGCGGAATTTCCTAGTTAATAATTGAGTAATTTGAGTAATTTTTCATAGGGAAAAAATCAAATAATTCTCTGATGTCGGCGTGTTAAATGTGAATATGTTCTAGTGTCTTCTCTCCTCTGGGACAGTACACTGAATATCTTTGAGTTGTGGACAAAACGAGACATTCGAGGACGCCATCTTGGGACTTTTTGGGAAATCCATCCACATTTTTCACCACTTTAGAGACCAAACAACCTAACAACAACCTAATCTAGAAAAACAATTAATAGTATAATCGCCAATGGGTTTTTGCGTGGACCCTGTTTCAGCTGCAACGATGGGTCCCTGCAACACAACAACGCACAAAACGTTAGCCTTGGAGGTATTTTAAGGTCTTTTATGGCCACCTTTAGTCCAGTTGGGGCTGGAAAACACAGGTTCACCACCTGGCTTTGATTGATTAAAGCTCCTTTAAGTAATTAATGCCCACTTTAACTGAGAGTCGGCCCCTGTGGCTGAGAGGCTGGTGTGCGACGCTCAGACAGGGCAGAGCCAATGATCTAGCACGCAAATCTGCTTAGGACCCAGACCCCCCCAGCCTCACATCTCAAGACTCTTAACATGCTAACAAGGAGTGCACGTACAGTACATGTATGCTAGCTGCATCCATGTGACAAATCAGGCTATAAACCACCGTGGGAGCGTGTCACCCGGTTATTCTGACATTACACTAATACATATATTACTCATAAGAATGCACGTACATTTGCATGTGTTTTGTCTCCCTCCCTCCCGTATTTCCTCTGTGTTTCCCTGCGTTTCAGTTGATCACAACAAAAGAATGCATGCACGTACATGCGTGCTCGCTGCACCCCCCGGCCTCACATATCAAGACTCTGAAGATGCTAATAAGGAGTGCACGTACAGTACATGTGTGCTAGCTGCATCCATGTGACAGATCAGGCTATAAACCACCGTGGGAGCGTGTCACGCGGTTACTCTGACATTAGGATTAGCGTGCTTGGAATGAGCTGAAGGCATCATGTTCCCATTTGATTTGAGTTTTCTTTTTTTTAACTTTCCATTGGTCTGTTTTCCTTTGTGAAACCCTCTCAGTTGTGGTGCACGTGCACGTAGCGGAAAGAAAATTGAATTCCCGTATTGTGACAGCGTGAAACGGCCCCGCAGCTCGCCGCTATTGTGCCGTTTCATCTGTTGGTGACAAACGAGCAATATCAGTTCCTCCTCTCCATTTTGCTTTGACTGCAACGGATGT
>NC_048411.1:30532829-30536270 GCF_013103735.1 Etheostoma cragini | reverse complement strand
ACACACACACAGTCTCACACACACACACAGTCTCACACACACACACACAGTCTCACACACACACACAGTCATAGACAGTCTTACACACACACCCAGAGATAGACAGACAAACATACACACACACACACACACACACACATGATGGATGTGGGTCCGAGGTGTTTGCTGGTCTAGGGTTGGGGTTTATTAGATCGGGGGCGATAGTAATAGACAGGCAGCTGTGTCAGGATTCCATCCCCGTGACCCGAGGCCAGGGGTCCGTGTTTGGCCCGAGGCGATGGGTGTAACGCCCCCCCGCCGCTGCCTCTGTGAGGACCGACCTCTGACCTTTTTGGTCCTGGGGGGGGGGGATCGGAAGAGATCTATACCTGCACCTGGCGCGGGGAGATGGGTAAAAACACACAGACCGGGCCTCAGATATCTCCTTAATGAAGTATAGCGGCTCTGTTGTGCGGCACGGAGGCTTTCAGCTTGTCACGTTGAAGGGCACGAGGCCCAAAGCAGCAATCACTCCATTTCACTGTGTGTTTCTGGGTTTTGTGTAGCTGTTCTCCCGGCTAATTTGTCATGGCGGACAGTTATCCCTGGATATTAAATTAAGGAGTTGACATTTTGTGTACCCAGCGAATCGACTGTGTCACCTTGAAGGTGTAGTGGCAGAGCTGCTTGAGGGATGGCGGGCGAGCGGCAGGCAGCAGGCGTCTGAAACCCTCGGTCGACACACGACATTTCTGGGTCACATTGGAAACCAGGCAACGCCACCTATATAGTTAAAGAGGCGAGAAACAGAGGCAGCAGTCCCTTTGTTCCTGTCACACCATTAGTGCTAATCTGATCCCGGCGCCCTTGCCTGTGTGGAAAGCTGATTTTGAGGAACACGTGCTGGCGTGAGACAGCCGGGTGGTTTTCTGAAGGAGATATTGATGTATTTGTGTGTGTGTGTGCAGTGTGTTTGCAGCCCGCTGTCCCTGTTTGATGGTCTGATTTTGGTTCCATTATGTTGGCAGCGGGGGGTTGTGTGTTGTGTGTTGAGAGTCGTGGCATTGGCTCCGGCTGCCCTGCAAGGGGGTCAGAAACCATCTGCAGCAGGTCTGTCCTGAACACAGCACAGCGGCAAAGGGCGTGGCACGGTTTAAACGCAGCTTATTGCGCCTGTTATTGATTTCCACATTTGAAAACGTCTCTATTGTTACTGATCGGCGATCAGGGCTGCTGGAGCTCAGCTGGAGCTCAGCTGGAGCTCAGCTGGAGCACGCGGTCCGACGACAGGATGGCGGCATCGTGGGTAAGGTGTTGTGCCGTTTGTTCCTTGAGACATCGCCGTGGTTGACGTTTTACAACTCTGAAAGTGTGGCAGGAGACAGCTTCCACTGTCTGTAAATACCTGACTACACGGGCGCGTTTCCAGCCCCAGTGCCCCTGATACAAAGGATTTACAAACTACATCGGCGATTTGATTTCATGCTGAAAATGACAGATTCAGGATGGGGTAAACAAGTAGACTTGGCAGTCTTTAGTAAGGGATTTGTCTCGGAAGCACTGCAGACACCTCATTAACTTAGATGTTGGAAACTGTTGGAAATAACCTATGCAACAAACTATTGATCCAAGTCTGGCAGGCGTGTGTGTTGTTATCAGCATTCATCCTATTTTAATGTATGCTTTATTGAAAACCACAAGGGGAAATTACAATTTCAGTCTGTTGTTATTACACACATTACACACAGGCCCGAATTACACACATGCTCAGTATACATGCAGATGTCAGAGGGGGGGGGGGGGGGGGTTTGGTGCCCCCTGAGGAGGTAGCACCTCTCCAGCTGCCAGTCCACTACCATGTTTTGGTCCGTATCTCCGACTTGATCAACCTGAGCTACGTTTGCACCGCTCCATCAAAAATAGCAAGAGACCAGTTCAAACCCTTGGGCTTTATGACACGGGGTGACACGGGAGCATGGGAAACTCCTCAGCAGTAACTGGGAGTCCAAAGTACAACAACTCAAGTCCGGATAGGGACTTGAACATGCGACCCTACGGTTCCCAATCCAACTCCTTACTGACTGGGATAAGATCTCAGATAAGATCCGCCGTATCCATGGCTAAGCTGCCACTTTGCTTGTTTGAAAGCCATGATGTCTCTCTCTCTCTCATGGGGGGCAAATTCTCTGGGTGTCCAAAGCAGAGAAAGGGGAGGTAACCTTTCCCCTCATGACCTCATAAGGGGAATATTCCACATCGGCCCATCTAAGCAGTCATTTTCTCACAGGCAGAGCAGGAGACCCAGGTCTCGGTTTACACCTATCACCATGTCTAGCCACTTGGGGGGGGCCATAGGCAGGCTGGGGGGGCTCATATTAATGTTAAGAAAACCTCATAAAGTGACGTTTTCATGCCATGGGAGCTTTAACATTTTTTTTCCTTTAAGTAGGCCCGGATTTTGAGCTTGGATAGACAAGTGCAAACACAGACGTGGTCCCAGGGGCTAATGACACCCCCGGGGTTACAGAGTACTGAAGAGGATCCTACAAAGGGGGCGAGGACATATGTCTGCTAATAGGGAAGGAGCCTCCAGCAGCTGGTCTTGCGCCAAACTCCCAATCTTAATCTTGTCAACTTTCTGCCCAGCTGCTCCGACTGCGGGCCTGAGCGTGAACAACAGAGCTGTTGCACAAAGACAGGCGTCCATGTTTCATGTGAAGTGTCTTGTTAGAGAGACAGGGAGCACATGTGTGACTGGTGTGCACGGGCTTGTTTTGGGCACATGTGTGCCGAGAATGTCGGATCCCCGCAGTGTGCACCACACCGTACCGGAGTGTGTGTGTTTTTTTTTTCTTTTCATTTTGCATCATTTACCTCTTCCTCCGAAGCATGAAAAACATGAATATTAAAAACTACATCAAACAAGCAGTCATTAAATATTTAAATGTTCGAGAGACAAGAAAAGCTTTTATCCTCTCTCTTACATGTTCTGTATGTGTTTCTCTCTCCCTCTCTCTTTTTCTCACAACCACACACACACACATACACACACACACACACACAAGACTGTCTCACTATCTTTGTGGGGACCAGTCATTGACATAATGCATTCCCTAGCCTCTTACCCTAACCTTAACCATCAAACCTAAATGCCTAACCTTAACCCTCACCCTAACCATAACCTTAACCATCAAACCTAAATGCCTAACCTTAACCCTCACCCTAACCCTACTCCTAAAACCAAGTCTTATTCCTGTTTAGGGAGATGGGGTTTGCTCTGACTTGGACCATTTGGTTGTGCATGTTGTTGTTTTTAAAGAGGATTTTTTGGGGCTTTTTCCCTTTTATTAGGCAGTCGATTGACAGGAAAGGGCTCATGGGGGTGCACACTCTTACAGGGTGAGCTACAGGCCAACCCCAACTGGTTGTGTATGTTGTCAGGGCAAAGTTTAGCCGTCTCTC
>NC_048411.1:30532067-30532819 GCF_013103735.1 Etheostoma cragini | reverse complement strand
CCCTCTTTCCTTCTGGCTACGAGCTAAGAGCTTGTGCTAATCAGTGTAGCAACAGCAGCTCTAAGCAGATGCTGTGTTTTTAGAGAAGATCCTGTTATGTGTGAATTACAAAAAATGTTGTGTAGGGGTAAAACCTCGCTCTCCCCTCTCCCATAATGCCTCCTAGTAGCGTAGCTAGCCTGTTGGTGTTATTTCTGCACATGTGGCTGCTCCCTTACGCTGGTATTCAGCTTCAGTAATGGGAAATCAAGTGAGCCCTCTGTTTTATGGATGAACTGACTTGTTGGAACATGCAAAGACTGAGATCCTACCGTGTTTGTGTGTGTCTTTGTGCAGCTGTGGGATGCGTTTCCAAAGTATCGGGAGATTAATGGAAGAAAATAAAAATCCTAAGAGGCTGTAGCCTACGGCACATTGGTTTTGTCATTTCTGACGTGGCTCGTTCGTTTAGGCATTTATACCCATGCTTGTGTTTCCAGCGTTTGAATGCACTCTCGTCACAGCCTTCTTCCTGCTCATGTCTGAGAGCATAGGGTAAAATAAAAAGGATTAAAGAAGATTGCAATTCTTCCTTTTGAAGCGAGCCTTATTTCATTCATCTCCATCCTCGTCCTCTCTCTCCCTGGCCGGGCACGCCGCTCAGGAGAATAAAAGAAAGATCTCTGGGTGAGCAGTCATATTGTAAGCTAAATCTAATCAAAGGGGAAAGTGCTTTTAAATGTCTTCTGCTCCCTCGGGCGAAACGTTTGTAG
>NC_048411.1:30526547-30531967 GCF_013103735.1 Etheostoma cragini | reverse complement strand
AGGTTTGATGGTTAAGGTTAGGGTTAGGGGCTAGGGAATGCATTATGTCAATGACTGGTCCCCACAAAGATAGGCAGATACGACTGTGTGTGTGTGTGTGTGAGAGAGTGTGTATCTGATGAGCAGGTGCCATCCTGCTTCCATCTCTGCATTTTGGGTCCGCCATTCACCAACCCTCCCTTACAGATATAGTAGGTCTAGACCACACTCTATAATTTACATTCAGTGATCAAAGATTACAAGAGCAATGCCTTTTATTTTGAAATTCCGACTTTATATCCTTTTTTGATTTGACTGTCTGGATCAGCTCAATAACACGCTGGTAGAATCATAACACACGAGCCCAGATGACAGTTCTGACTGCGTTTGCTTTCTCTTGGGGGGGGGGGGGGGGGGGGGGTATTTAAGGGATTGGATCTTGAATAACTGAGCTGGATCTAGCTCCCTCTCTCTCTCTGACCCTCTTACCAAACTGGACCAGAGTCAGAGTTATCACACACACACATACTGCGTCACACACTTGCTTGGAAACGGATCTCTTTCCTCTGGTGAGTCCAAACCGACATTACGAGGATAAAACCACTCGTTGATGGAGCGCTGGATCTCAGATCTCTCGCGTCTGTTTTAGTTTCACCTCTGAAGGAATCCTCCAAAAATAACAATTTAGTCTCCCGGTAAGATGCAGCACGCCGGCAGTCACACGCACTTTGTGTCCCGGCGGCGCTGAGTTATTACGCTCTACAACAATGTGACTTTCTCAGCTCTGTGAATAACTGACTGGATGACAAATGCAACCAACGCTCGAATCTGCTTGAAGAGCCGTTCACGTCTCCAAAGCATGACACCGTCTGATGTGAGAGTGCGACTGCAGCCAGTTGTGTTAATATTTCACAGGTGCGCCCCTGACAAAGGGAATGAAGTATTTATGGGTGTTCTTTTTATTGAGCTACAGACCGACTTGAGTAAGCAACTCTCTCTCTTTCTCCTCATTCTTTCTCTGTACTTTATTTTTTATTTTTTTTAAACGCAACCCAAGGGAAATACCCAGTTCTCCACTTGTGGGCTCCCACTGCAAACAGGAGAACCAAATATTAAAAGAGAAAAACAATAAGTTGCTCCTGATGAAAAAAAAGCAGCCAGCCGGAGTGTAACATGTGCATTTATGTTAAACTTATAATCCAATTAACAAGTACAAAAAAGGCCAGTGATCACTCTATTAAGGGAACGCAGGAAGGAGAGAGGTGCCGTGTTCCGAAAACGGCTCATGTGGAAAAAATGCAAATGGCGTGAAATGAGTGTGTCTGCTAATGTGTTAGTGTAAAGCCTGATACTGTGGCTCAGCCCTGATGACTCTCTCTCTCTCTCTCTCTCTCTCTCTCTCTCTCTCTCTCTCTCTCTCTCTCTTTGGGCAGGCATACTTCCGACAGGGTGTTGCCCTTCAGTACCTTGGCCGCCATGCCGACGCGCTGGCCGCCTTCGCCTCCGGGCTGGCCCAAGACCCCAAGAGCCTGCAGCTGCTGGTGGGCATGGTAGAAGCCGCCATGAAGTCGCCGTTACGAGGTGAGACACGTAGTAGTAGCTGAATGGGGATTTAGATTTGTGTTTTGACGGGAAAACTAGCATGCTAGTTAGCGGTAATTAGCCTGTGTCCATGTTAATGTTAACTAGCATGCAAGTTAGCGGTAATTAGCCTGTGCCGATGTTAATGATAACTAGCACTTTAGTTAGCGGTAATTAGCCTGTGCCGATGTTAATGATAACTAGCATGTTAGTTAGCGTTAATTAGCCTGTTCCAATGTTAATGTTAACTAGCATGCTAGTTAGCGGTAATTAGCCTGTGCCGATGTTTAATGATAACTAGCACGTTAGTTAGCAGTATTAGCCTGTGCCAATGTTAATGATAACTAGCATGCTAGTTAGCGGTAATTAGCCTGTGCCGATGTTTAATGATAACTAGCACGTTAGTTAGCAGTATTAGCCTGTGCCAATGTTAATGTTAACTAGCATGTTAGTTAGCAGTATTTAGCCTGTGTCTATGTTAATGTTAACTAGCATGTTAGTTTGCAGTAATTAGCCTGTGTCTATGTTAATGTTAACTAGCATGTTAGTTTGCAGTACTTAGCCTGTGTCTATGTTAATGTTAACTAGCATGTTAGTTAGCAGTATTAGCCTGTGCCAATGTTAATGATAACTAGCACGTTAGTTAGCAGTATTAGCCTGTGCCAATGTTAATGTTAACTAGCATGTTAGTTAGCAGTAATTAGCCTGTGTCTATGTTAATGTTAACTAGCATGCTAGTTAGCGGTAATTAGCCTGTGTCTATGTTAATGATAACTAGCACGTTAGTTAGCAGTATTAGCCTGTGCCAATGTTAATGATAACTAGCACGTTAGTTAGCAGTATTAGCCTGTGCCAATGTTAATGTTAACTAGCATGTTAGTTAGCAGTATTTAGCCTGTGTCTATGTTAATGTTAACTAGCATGTTAGTTTGCAGTACTTAGCCTGTGTCTATGTTAATGTTAACTAGCATGTTAGTTTGCAGTAATTAGCCTGTGTCTATGTTATCTCCTAACATATACCTTCCTCTCCGTCTCTGCTGATTGGGAATGATTGAGATTTCTCTTGCACAGCTACCAGAAGACTTACAGCTTTCAGACACGTTGCTACGTCACATCTACGTCTTCCAGCTCAGTTGGCGGCTGCGCAGTAACGCTCAGCATCACCGGAAAAGAGCTTCTAATACCGGTCTCCGTCCAGAGCAACGGGACCTGCTGGTCCATCTCTTTAACTGTCTATGCTCAAAGCAAACAGACCGATTGTTGCTTAAATCATCTCTTTGACCAAGTCGACAAAATCACACATGCGTCAGAGATTTTCTTTAGTGGAGGACAGCCGTATTTCACAGTGTGTCACTGTCTGTCTGCTTCACCGTCTCCACGCGTTTTGACCCCAAACCGCCGCCTCTGAAAACAATTCTCGCTCCGTCAGTCAATAACCGTGTTGGGGGTGACTTTACCTGTCAGGGATTTTACCCTTTCGGCAGGCAGGCCTTCTCTCCACCCGTCCGTCTGTCTTTCCGTCTCTGTGACTGACTGCTGGTGTCATGCACTTACCTCCGGACTCGGAGGCCTGACGCCTGCAGCTTCAGCACATCTCATAGTCAGCGGGGCTGATCCCACCCCCAGATAGCCCCTTATCTTAATGAGCATCCCACCCCGATGCCATTGTCTGCATCTGGCCCTGTGTAAGCCCTTTTTTTCCCAGAGCTGAGTGGCTTTATAAGCAGCTCATTCAAGCCAGGATTGCAACTAAAATGTGTTTCTGTTACGCGTTATTATCTGTCGTATCAGCCAATCAGCAGTGACCTGATTGTCCGTGTCTAATCGACGCGGGCCGGCCATACGAGCCTCAAAACAAACGTGGCAGCAATTTTACTTCAGATGACCGCCGCGGAGGATTTAATATTCTTCAGATCTGGATGCCACGCCGCCTGCCAACAAAGACTGAGTCATCCTGCAGTCCCGCTGTGTCATCGTTTTCTTTCCCGAAAGTGTGCTGAGAACCGCGCCTGTGAATGACTGCGGACCTTGTTCAAGAAGTCAAGAAATTTTAATGAACTGCGCTGTGAGATCTGCAGCTCTGAAGGGCTTTGTTCACTGAGGAATCCGGTTTTTCTTTGATTGAGTAGAGCTTCTCTGAATATGTGTGTGTGTGTGTGTGTGTGTGTGTAGGGGGGGGGAGAAACCACTGCAAAGAGAATAAAGAACGGAGAGCCCATCTGAGCGGCATTGAGCATATAAGCCTGTCACTGGAGCCAACACAAGAAAAAGGGATTGGGTGCGAGCCCAGACCTGAGCATTATGGACCAGAATGGGTCCTCTCTGCTGAGAAAAAAAACAGCATTTAGCCCAAGCCATTTAATCTCTTAATTGTTTACTCCATTCCCCACAATGCCAGGCAACCAGCAGAGGACCTAATCCAAGGTGTGTTAAGGAGAGGTAGCTAGGTCAAAGGATTAAGAGCAATGATCCTCTCAGAGGGGGACGATAATCAGTGTAACGCCAGCAAACAGGGAGGATAATCAGCGTAACTCCGAGTCCCCCGATGGAGGAAAGCAGCCGTGCTCGGCGACCGCTAGGGCTGGAACGGTACATTGATTCAATTTTATTTATAGTATCAATTCATAACGAGTTATCTCAAGACACTTTACAGATGGAGCAGGTCTAGACCACACTCTATAATTCACATTCAGTGAACACCGGCACTGAAAGTCAGTTAAGGGGGGATAGCGGCCATATTGGCCCATATTGGGTCTCCGCACCCAATCATTGCACTCGGGCTGGTTGCCCGTCTTCTTGTTTTTTGTTGTACCGACATTGTAATTCCACTCGTGATCCTTTTGTAATTCCACTTAATCTCTAATAGCGGTTCTGCAGACCCGGCGTTTTATTCCCTCCTGTGTGTGAACTCAGGGTTCTCTCTCCCATCTCGCCGAGAACGAGCCGATAGCATCTCGCTGTGATTGCAGTGTTCGCTTCTCTAAGTCGTTTATCTTACCACAGACATCATCGGTCCTCCCAAAAGCACCCCTGTGTTTTATTTTCTGCCACAGAGCCACGAGATCCGTCCGAAGGCACCCATACCGAATGAGCTAATGAATAAATCAGGACGGAGGGAGGCGGATAATGAACTTCAGAGCGATTTCAAGGCGTGTGTCTTCAAGGGGACGCGGCGGGAAGTCAGTTCATCAAAGCTGGCTTTGTTACCGCAGTAAAGTTAATATTATATGTGTAATGCCCCAGTTCTTAGCGTGTCATATACAATTCAACCCTCTGTACTTGACACACACACACACACACAGACACACACACACACTTCCACTCCTCGGTGCATAGATCAACGTTTCCTCTCATTATTCTGGAGTCAAGCAGCTGTTGTGCACCCGTGTGATTCGTACTGTATTTCCCACACAGGTGGAAACTGGTGCAGTCTCACCTCTCTCGTCCGCCCCCCCACACCCCCCCCAAAACCACCAGTCTGTCCTCCGATTCAGTGTGACTGTTAAAGTGTTGAGATAATAAAAAGATATTTACAGTATTTAGAAGCGGGCTGGCTGCTAGTTAGCTAACGCTAGCTTTCATGCTACATAAAGAAGCCGGACAGAGTTGTCCCTCATCAGGCGATGGAGACCCCGCTGGATCCTCTGCCCACCTCTGGGTGCACATGTGTATTTCTGCCATAAGTACAAGTGTGTATGTCAATGAAGCAGAGGTTGGAATACCTGGAGAGTGTGTGTGTGTGTCGGTAGGTAAATTAGCATGTGTGTGTGTCTGTAGGTGAAGTAGTGTGTGTGTGTTTGTGTGTCTGTAGGTGACTTAGCGTGTGTGTGTGCGTGTGTGTGTGTGTGTGTGTGTGTGTG
>NC_048411.1:30525409-30526447 GCF_013103735.1 Etheostoma cragini | reverse complement strand
CTTGTGTGAGGAAGCATCTCATATTGTGTGTATTTGTGTGTCTCTGTGTGTGTATTTGTGTTTAGGTGTGTGTGTGTGTGTGCTTAGGTGTGTGTCTCTAGGTGAATTAGTGTGTGTGTGTATCACGTAGTGTTAAGAATGACAAAAAAATGACAAACATTTTAAAAAAAAGTGTCAAAAGTTTTGCCAAAAAGGGACAAAACTTACAAAAAAGTTAAAAACATTGATGAAAAAAAGTGTTGATTTTCAGTTTTGACGGGAAGACGACACGAGGTTAATATCTTGTAAAAAAAGGATCGTTGCAATATGAACATTGAGGTCTAATGCTGTATATATACAGTTTGGGCTCCCCAGGTAAAAAATGTTATTTATTTGCATGAAGAAGCCAAAAAAAGATGGAAAAAAATAACTTTTCCAGACGCCATGTTGTTGTTTTCTGTTATTTTGAAAGTGTAAATGATGGAAATCAAATCTAACTTTTTCAGTTAGACGAATGTCTAATCTGTCATTAGAAGCCTTTTGGGAGATTTTTCCGTCTTTTCTTGGCTTCTTTATGCACATTAATACACATTTTGACATGGGGGGCCCTGACATTCAAGCCCCACCGTGTATAATATAGGATTTTCTCCACGTGGCCTCGCCCCGGGTGCAGAGGCCCAGTAACACCGTGCAGTCTTCTGCAGTCTTTGACCTAATTAGTAGCAATCTGGCTCAAAATAGTCCCAGATACGGAGCCATGAGGATTCAGCACCCCCCAGATACTCTCCTAAACATGCAAACATACACCAACACAGATGCATCAAGAGACACAAACACACACACATACACACACACACAGACACACACACAGAGAGACACACACAGAGACACACACACACACAGAGAGACACACATAGAGACAGAGACAGAGACACACACTAACACACAGACACACACACATACAGACACACAGACAGACAGACACACACACACACACAGACACACACACACAGAGACACACAGAGACACACACATAGAGACACACACACACACATACAC
>NC_048411.1:30520081-30521152 GCF_013103735.1 Etheostoma cragini | reverse complement strand
CCCCCCCCCCCACACACACACACACACACACACACACACACACACACTGTAATCATGTCATCGACGTGGGATTGTGCTGTGGCCAGCGTTCCTCCGTCCCGGCCGTTTGGAGGGTATCTCATGAAGGAGTGTGAAGGACGCGGAGATGCCGCTGGTCTTTGTCTAGTTTGAAAAACACAGGTGTCAAAGCTGGTGTGGAGAACAGATGAAGGTGGTGGTGGTGGGGGGGGGGGGCAGGCGAAGGAAAGGCCAACAGTACAGCCTCAGCAGCTGGTCCACCTTATTACCGATGCAAACCATTTATGCAGATATGATGCAGATGTTTATCTGGTCCACGCTGCAGCGGCACGTCTGGGGCTTTGAAACATGCGCCTGGTCGGGAGTGGAGTTTACACCGATCATGTTGTTTGAATATGAACGAGAGATGAGAGAGAACAGAAGAGTGGGAGGGAAAGTGAAGGAGAGGGAGGGAAGTTAGGCTGCGTTCAGACTGCACGCTTTGATGCTCAATTCTGATTGATTGCCAGATCCGAGTTTTTCTGACTGACTGTTAAACACACACAGAATTTTATTCTTTATTCTCAGTCTTTTTGTAAACCGGTTTCCTCCATAAAGTCTCTAAAAGTTTCCTCCATAATGTCCATAAAGACATGCATGCTGGGTAACTAGGACTACCAATACCGTGACCGCATGACGGGATCCTAAACGATCAAACTCATTTAATAAACACAAAAAGAAATTACAACATTACGCCACAAGTCATGTCATTAATTTTGCAGCTTCCTACTACCTGAGCCCGTCTCTGAGTACGTTTTTCCTGCGTGTCTGTACGACATTAGACAGCCAATCACAGACATTATCACATCTCGGTAGAAGCATGCTGCGTGCTGATTGGCTCACCGACGCTGACGAGATGCACTCCTTAAGTATTGAAATTTGGTATTGAATGAGGGGCCTTTTTTTTGGGAGGGACAGAAGAAAGGAAAGGAGAGGGAGGGAAACGTGTCCATTAGTTTTTACTATCTGGTGCTCTCTCTCTCTCTCTCTCTCTTTCTCTGCCCGACCTCCGTG
>NC_048411.1:30517998-30519981 GCF_013103735.1 Etheostoma cragini | reverse complement strand
CCCCCCCCCCCCCAAAGGCCCCCTAACCAGAGTCATGTGTGTGTCCCCCCCCCACCTGGGCTCCGTCAGAACACATTGGAGCAGACCTCATTACGGCAGGCTGATGTTTTTGTTTCTGATGCGGACGCTTTATCTGAAGCTGAGGTCACTTCCTACAGGCCGGGGACAGGATGTTGATACGGACGAGAGACAGAGGGAGACACAGAGAGAGAGAGAGAGAGAGAGAGAGAGACAGAGAGTCGTTGACCCAGACTACCCGGGGGGTGGGTTTATCTGAGTTCAGATAACGGGGCTAAGCTGTTGGCGTGTCTTGGACCTCATTGGTCGCCGGACCGCCTCGGTTCCTCAGCCCGGGGGACCAGATCTCAGCCGTTACACATCGCTCACTGCAAGGAAATGATAGCTAGATCTCAGGAAGATGGAATACATAATCATCACTAACATTTTCCGGAGACAAAGTGATCTGAGGTCAGGTTTAACTAGTATTAAATATGCTTTATGCTATGTAGCATATGGAAACATTAGTTTTTGATGTTGTTAGATGTTTGTTTACGCTGTTGAAAGCACATTTTGTTTTTATGTCACACTCGATTTTGCAATGTCAATGTCTGTTTTCCATGTTGTTGAAGGCCCTTTGAATAGAATTGAGATCAGCTGTTTCTCCGTGATGGGGGGAGAGAGAGAGAGAGAGAGAGACACACAGAGAGAGATAAAGGGAGAGAGAGACAGAGACATAGGGGGAGAGAGAGATGGAGAGAGGATAGGAGAAAGGGAAACACAGATAGAAAGACACAGAAAGAGGGAGAGAGAGAGCTTACTTACTTACTTACTCACTTACTTGCTTACTTGCTTACTTGCTTACTTACTTGCTTACTTGCTTACTTGCTTACTTACTTGCTTGCTTACTTACTTGCTTGCTTACTTCCTTACTTACTTGCTTACTTGCTTACTTGCTTACTTACTTGCTTACTTGCTTACTTACTTGCTTACTTACTTGCTTACTTACTTACTTGCTTACTTACTTGCTTACTTACTTCCTTACTTACTAGCTTACTTGCTTACGTACTTGCTTGCTTACTTACTTGCTTGCTTACTTCCTTACTTACTTGCTTACTTGCTTACGTACTTGCTTACTTACTTACTTACTTACTTACTTGCTTACTTGCTTACTTACTTGCTTACTTGCTTACTTGCTTACGTACTTGCTTACTTGCTTACTTACTTACTTACTTACTTACTTGCTTACTTGCTTACTTACTTGCTTACTTGCTTACTTACTTGCTTGCTTACTTACTTGCTTATTTACTTACTTGCTTAGGCCTACCTACTTACTTGCTTACTTGCTTAGTTACTTGCTTAGCCTACTTGCTTACTTACTTGCTTACTTGCTTAGTTACTTGCTTACTTCCTTGCTTGCTTACTTGCTTACTTGCTTGCTTACTTGCTTACTTACTTACTTACTTACTTACTTACTTAGGCCTACCTACTTACTTGCCTACTTACTTGCTTACTTGCTTACTTACTCACTTGCTTGCTTACTTACTTACTTACTTACTTACTTTCTTACTTACTTACTTGCTTGCTTACTTGCTTCCTTGCTTCCTTGCTTACTTCTTGCTTCCTTGCTTCCTTGCTTCCTTGCTTAGCCTACTTACTTACTTGCTTACTTACTTGCTGACTTACTTTCTTACTTACTTACTTGCCTACTTGCTTCCTTTCTTACTTACTTACTTACTTACTTACTTTCTTGCTTAATTACTTGCTTACTTGCTTCCTTGCTTACTTCTTGCTTCCTTGCTTCCTTGCTTACTTACTTACTTGCTTACTTAGCCTACTTGCTGACTTACTTTCTTACTTACTTGCTTACTTACTTGCTACGTAGTTTCTTGCTTAATTACTTGCTTCCTTGCTTCCTTGTCTTCTGACAGCCAGTGAAGACAGTCTCTGTCGGGGCTCTTTAGGGCACTTCTGAGGCATTTCTAG
>NC_048411.1:30516840-30517898 GCF_013103735.1 Etheostoma cragini | reverse complement strand
GCCCTCATGTTGTCCTCATGTTGTCTTCATGTTGTCCTCATGTTGTCCTCATGTTGTCTTCATGTTGCCCTCATGTTGGCCTCATGTTGTCCTCATGTTGTCTTCATGTTGCCCTTATGTTGGCCTCATGTTGTCCTCATGTTGTCTTCATGTTGCCCTCATGTTGTCTTCATGTTGCCCTCATGTTGTCCTCATGTTGTCTTCATGTTGCCCTCATGTTGTCCTCATGTTGTCTTGATGTTGTCCTCATGTTGTCCCCATGTTGCCCTCATGTTGTCCTCATGTTGTCCTCATGTTTCCCCATGTTGTCCTCATGTTGTCCCCATGTTGCCCTCATGTTGTCCTCATGTTGTCCTCATGTTGTCCCCATGTTGTCCTTATGTTGTCCCCATGTTGTCCTCATGTTGTCTCCATGTTGTCCCCGTGTTGTCCTATATCAATGTTCTTTTTAATTCCCCAAAATAACATGATTGATTCCACCCAACGCTCTTTTGCCGAGTACAAATCTCTACTTTCATTAATTTTGGGGCGTCTTATTCAATTTTATAACATTGTAAAACAAATGGAAGTGTTCTTGAAATAGTATTGAGTAAAAGTTGACATTTTCCAGTCTGTGATTATCATCAACATCCATTCCTTTAATTTTAGTCTAAATAATTCCTAATTTCTGCTTTTCTAACTCAAACATTAGGCATAATTTCCTATAAATGAGGTTTATTGACCATAAATTCCAAAAATAACTGTAAAACTAAAGTTAAGAAGTTAGTGTCACGTAGTGTTGAAAAAGTCAAAAAAAGTTACAAACATTGACAAAAATGGGACAAAACGTAAGAAAAAGTTAAAAATATTGGTGAAAAGCGGCAACACAAGTGTTGATTTACAATTTTTATAAAAAAGACAACGCAAGGGTAAAAAAGAAAAGAAAGCCAAACTTCTCTGATCCCGGCTGGTTTCATCCGGGTTGTCTGTCATATCATCCGAGCGGGGACGAATCGACCTCCCCGCTGGTATAAAGGGGCGCGGGGCTGAGATATGAGCCTCTAACTGAGGGCGGGGGG
>NC_048411.1:30513085-30516740 GCF_013103735.1 Etheostoma cragini | reverse complement strand
GGGGGTGGGTTATAACTTTAGAGGGGGATTACATTTGAAAAAGCAGATTGCTCTGACCCATTGGGTGTGCACAATATGAGGAAAATATGTGATATTAGCCTGGTCCTGGTCCATTAGCCTGGTCTTACCAGACTCTGGTCCATTAGCCTGGTCAAGGTCCATTAGCCTGGTCCTACCAGACTCTGGTCCATTAGCCTGGTCCTACCAGACTGTGGTCCATTAGCCTGGTCCAGGTCCATTGGCCTGGTCCTACCAGACTTTAGTCCATTAGCCTGGTCCTACCAGACTCTGGTCCATTAGCCTGGTCCTACCATGGTAGCAGACTCTGGTCCATTAGCCTGGTCCTACCATGGTAGCAGACTCTGGTCCATTAGCCTGGTCCTACCGGACTCTGGTTAATTTTCCCGGTCTTACCGGACATTGGTACATTAGTCCGGTCCTACTAGATTCTAGTCCATTAGCCTGGTCCTTGTCCATTAGCCCGGTCCTACCAGCCTTTGGTCCATTAGCCCGGTCCTACCAGCCTTTGGTCCATTAGCCCGGTCCTACCAGACTCTGGTATATCAGCCTGATCCTACCAGACTCTACAGTAGCCCGGTCCTACCAGACTTTGATACATTAGCCTGGTCCTGCACCATTAGCCCGGTCCTACCAGACTCTGGCACATTGAAATGAGCAATCACAGTATGAATATAATGCAACTTTAAGGCACCGGGTGTCGGTATATACCAAACCCGAATCATGGCTCTGGGCACGGCTGAGCAGGTCCGGTGCTCGGCGATCTGCATGAACCGACAGTCGGTTCCTCGGCCCCGCTGACCAATCAGGGCCGGTAATTGCTCCGATGAGTGAAAACAAGGTTTGCCGGGAGCAGATTGCTGCTCCGCACCACGCTGACCTCGGCTCTAATCACCAATCAGCATGCAGCCTTTTCCTGCACGTTGACCTGAGGGAAAGGTCCATCAGCTCCGAATGAATCAACAACAGCAACACAAGCTCCAGTTTATCTTCATTTCAAACAATGATATATTAAAAAAAGAACAAAGTTAATATATTCAACATAACGTATTCTAGACCCCTTTGAAGAAAGGGTAGGAAGAAGGGAGAAGTCCTACGCCCAGTCGTTACCATGAATACAATACAATAAGATTAAATGAACAGACTATTTAATATAAAATAAACAATATAACTACAATGTACACGTCCTATTCTATCAAGCTGTTAGGAAGAAAAGATCCAAACGAGCACCGTTAACCGCAGTGGGAAGTACTTCCTCGGGTCAAATCTGACCCGTTTTTTAAATTTTTTGACATCAGGAACTTGGCTTTCTTTCAACAATATTGCCTAAAAATTACATGGATGCCATACGATGTTTTCCAGGTAAAACAAAGGAATAAATTGTATGGCTTTTTAAAAGAAAATGACCAAAACCTTGGAAAAAATGACACAAAAAAAGAGAAAATTAGATCTTTTTTTTGTAAATTGTCATTGTAATTAGGTGTATTGGCAAACAAATTGCATCAAACATCGAAAAAAGCACCAAAAGATGATGGTTGATGGAAGACAACACAAGGGTTAAATTTAAGGCCAATACACGTAAAAAAAGAAGTGATTTCTTGCTTTTTTCTGCAGTTTTTGTTGCTATTTATGTTGTTTCTTCTCAGGTTTTTGTCCCTTCTTTCAACGGCTTTTTGTCGTTTTTCAAAGTTTTTGTCGCTTTTTCTGAATTATGAATTATTTTGACCAATAGTCAAGATCAGAGGATGTGGATTGAAGTGGATCTGGATTTTTTTTCACATGCTATAAAATGAATAAAACAACCAACATTCCCTGGAAGATAATCATTCATTTTACCTCAACAACAATGGACGGCATCCATGTTATTTTGAGGCAATTTGGTTGAAAGAAAGCCAAGTTCTTGATGTTGAAAACTTGGAAAACGAGTGAAATTTGCCCCGAGGGTAACACAAGGGTTGAGTAGTGAGCCAAGCTGGTTCTGTGTCACCCCAGATAGTGACCATGTGTGTGTGTTTTTAAATGAACACCCTAAAGCAGGTGTCTGCACAACGCAGTCTCGCTCCCATCCCGTCACAAAGCTCGGTCGAAAGTCTCCTTTAGCCTCGTATTCATGTCATTTAAGGAGCTATTGTACGTTCATACGTAGGGTGCAGGATATTTCGTGCGTCCTCCCTCTTCTCTGAAACCGGACGCATTGTAAAGAAAATCCCTTCCTCCTCTCCCGGCTCTTTAAAGAGTGAAGTCAGAGCTTAGTTCTCCCTGCTCGGCCATCTGTAAAACAGAGAGGAGATGGGGTAAACTCAGATGGTGCAGTGAAGTTTGACCTTGTGTGTGTGTGTGTGCGTGTGTGTGTGTGTGTGTGTGTGTGTGTGTGTTACGAGGGAACACGGGGTCTACCAGGGAGCGAGAGGTCAGCGTTTGATGTTTGCTCTATATATGGACATTGGGATGTGGGAGACAGCATTTTTGCAGAGTGAGGAAATTGTCTTCTGCAAGACTCCGTGACATCACGCCAGAGACGGGGATTTAAGCTCCTCTGATTGGCCCGGCACGAGCCCCCCCCCCCAACTCCTCTGTACACCCAGAAACTAGCTGTGTTCAAAAACCGCTCCCTATCACAGAAGTACTTCCCCATATAGTGGGTTTTTGTGCCATTTTGTAGTGGTAGTGTAGTTCTCGTCTCATTCACTATATAGTCCACTGTAAAATACCCACAATGCACGGCTGACATATGTTGAACCCTAAATTGTACTCCCGTATCCCACAATGCAAATGCAAAGAGGAAAACTAAAAAGGAAAAATGGGGTGGCCTTTTTGTTACTAAATGTTAATTCAACATGCAACCTGTTACTGTCCTCCTGAGGGCTCAAGTGTTTTAAATGATAGGGGTGTGTTCAGGTGCATTCTGGGCGTGCGGGTCTTACAGGGAGGTGTGTTCAGGTGCATTCTGGGCGTGCGGGTCTTACAGGGAGGTGTGTTCAGGTGCATTCTGGGCGTGCTGGTCTTACAGGGAGGTGTGTTCAGGTGCATTCTGGGCGTGCTGTCTTACAGGGAGGTGTGTTCAGGTGTATTCGTGCATGTGTGGTTCAACATACTGGACACACACTATGCTTGTTACACACATGAAATAATAATAGAATAAAATACATAAATACTGTATATAGGGAGCAGTGAGTGAGTGATTGAGTGAAAGAGTGAGTGGTTTTGAACAGAGCTACTGTCTTTTCTCTTCTTCCGTCCGTCCCTCTCTCCTTTTCTGTCCCTGATTCCAGCCGTGTCAGCATCCTGGTCCCTGCAGCGGGACCCAGACCTTCCCCCACTCTCTCCTGGACCAGAGCCCCGGGTCTGGTCCAGGAGAGAGTGGAATGTGTCTTTGTGGAAAGCAATAAAGTGGAGAGAAAGTACGAGGGCCTCGAGTGAGTGGAATGAAAGTAGTCCATCTTAGGAGAGGGGGGACGCAGGCCTACGGGTTTCTGCTTATGCTTGACCTTGCAGGCGCACACAGTGTGGTCTCTAAATAACCGTGGAGACCGGGAGACGGACCTCAGCTGGCTACACGTCAAGCTCAGGGAAACAAAATGGAGAGAGGGACCGAGTGGAGTCAGGGCTGTGAGATGTTGAGCGGGGGGGGGGGGGG
>NC_048411.1:30511468-30513073 GCF_013103735.1 Etheostoma cragini | reverse complement strand
AGGTAAAGGCTGCTCTGATGTTTCACTGAAACCGGGATCAGGTTTTAGAAGTTAGGAGTTCTTTCTGGTGCTGTGAACTAATTATACGGCAGCTGGTGGACTTTGGCCTGGGGCAAAGGGGGGCTATCACAGGCTGGTGCCACACACACACACAGATACACACATGCACACACACATGCACACACACACATGCACATGCACACACACACGGATACACACACACACACATGCACACACGCACAGATACGCACACACACACACACAGATACACACACACACACACATAAAGATATGCACACACACATGCACAGACATGCAGATCTACACACACACAGATACACAGATACACACATGCACACACACATACAGATACACACACACACACATGCAGATACACACACACAGTTTATACACATAACACACACAGTTCACATAGAAAGGCGCACACACACACACTCAGACTCACACACACACGGTTCACCAGAATTCATCTTCTCCGGCAGCATTTCTTGTGTTTTTTTCTCGGTTGATGACATATTTGAGCTGAAGACATCAGAGACGTTGACAAAGGGGAGGGTTGTGTTGTTGTTGTTGTTGTTGTTGTTGTTGTTGTTGTTGTTGATGTAGTGTCAGCTTTTTCAGGTAATTGGTAGATTGATTTAGCAAGTCAGTACTGTGAACACTGTAAAAACTGTAGTCCTAGTTACCCAGCATGCATGTCGGTTTGGTGGAGGAAACCAACGCAAACACGGGGGAGAAAATGCCAACTCTGGGAACCTGGATTCGAACCCGCAACCTTCACATTAGAGGTGCCTAATATGCACTTTTCCTACCTTACGTAGGCTACTTCAAGGCTGCCACCCATGCACCCTGAAGTCATATGTACTCATACTGTTGTGTTCCAGTTTAACTTGTTCAGGCCCCCCCGCCCATGTGTATACCACGTATGCATTTGTGTCTTTTATGTGTTTTTACCTGCTACACACCTAAAATACCCTCAGCTGAAGGTGAACCTAATGCGTTTGTGTTGACCAAGTTAGTTCCAGAATGTAATCCAGTACATTACAGATTACTAGTTACTGTCATTTCAGAGTAAGTTAGTTATACTACAATATAAATGATCCAGATTCAGTTTCTTTTGGCCCATGGGGTTCATCATCTTTTGGGGGATTGGAGTTAAAGATGACGTGTCACATGATAAAAGGGAGGCGGACTTGTTCTTCCTAAACTCAGTGGAGATTCAACCTTGATTACAAAAATTATTCTGCGTTTTTAATAATCTTCATGCAAAATGGCTCTAATTGGTCCATGTTGGGTGTCACACTGGCTCCAACAGGCCGCATATCGCTGCTTGTGTGTGTGTGTGTGTGTGTGTGTGTTTGTGTACCCGTTAATATGTGCATGGGCACGTTTTTAAACTCATCGTCATCCAGAGAGGCTTAGCGTGATTAGAGCGCTGTGATCCTCTGAAGAGTTAATGATGAGAGGAGCCGTTGCTCCACAGAGGCCAATCACGCACCAGCCTCCGACAGCACGCCGGGCTTCTCCCGCTGTGTGTGTGTGTGTGTGTGTGTGTGTGTGTGTGTGTGTGTGTGTGTGTGTGTG
>NC_048411.1:30510142-30511368 GCF_013103735.1 Etheostoma cragini | reverse complement strand
ATACGCGCACACACACACACACACACTCCAGGGGAGTGACTGACAGGCTTAATGACACTGTCGGGGTAACAGCCCGTCTCCAACTCATTTTCCAATGTGATTGAAGTTCGCAGTGGGTAGCTTTTCATCAGCGTTGAGCAGACAAAAGGGACCTTTTGATTGTTGTCTTTGCGGGTGTGTGCAGTTTGTGTGTGTGTGTGTGTGTGTGTGTGTGTGTGTGTGTGTGTGTGTGTGTGCACACGTCCGCCTGCAGGTCTGAAGAGATGCACCAGAATAAAATCACTTTATGGTTATTGTCGGCGCTGCGTTGGATTCTCACATTCCCAGAGATGATGAGTTCTGTGCCGGCTTGTCTCCAGCGTGTACTCCGGTTGTTTATTGCGTACCATGTTTACACACTCGGGTACTTCGAACACAGCACATTGTACACAAAGGATGCTCAGAGCCACATATCAGCTGGTACCCAGTCTCCAGTTGTTTTAATAATGACAGAGTAGCTGTCAGAATGTTCTACATGAGATCTGTTGCTGATTTTACTAGCAAGTTGCTTTAGTTACTAGTTGCTTTAGTTACTTTAGTTACTAGTTGCTTTAGTTACTAGTTGCTTTAGTTACTTTAGTTACTAGTTGCTTTAGTTACTAGTTACTTTAGTTACTTTAGTTACTAGTTGCTTTAGTTACTAGTTGCTTTAGTTACTAGTTACTTTAGCTACTTTAGTTACTAGTTGCTTTAGTTACTAGTTGCTTTAGTTTCTAGTTACTTTAGTTACTAGTTGCTTTAGTTACTAGTTGCTTTAGTTTCTAGTTACTTTAGTTACTAGTTGCTTTAGTTACTCCACTACATTCAACTGACAGCTTTAGTTACTAGTTACTTTAGTTACTTTAGTTACTAGTTGCTTTAGTTACTAGTTGCTTTAGTTACTAGTTGCTTTAGTTTCTAGTTACTTTAGTTACTAGTTGCTTTAGTTACTCCACTACATTCAACTGGCAGCTTTAGTTACTTTCCAGCTTTCCAGCTTTGCATCCCTCCGTGCATCTCCATCCGGCTCTGAGCAACGTGCATCTCCGGTGGCGCGGCTTGAGATGTTTGAGATGCCTGAGATGCTGAGATGCTGAGATGCCTGAGATGTTTGAGATGCTTGAGATGTTTGAGATGCCTGAGATGCCTGAGATGCCTGAGATGCCTGAGATGCTTGAGATGCCTGAGATGCCTGAGATGCCTGAGAT
>NC_048411.1:30509030-30509172 GCF_013103735.1 Etheostoma cragini | reverse complement strand
ACACACACACACACACATACAGACAGACATACAGACACAGACACACACAAGCACAAGCACACACACAGACAGACATACAGACACAGACACACACAGACAGACACATGCACGCACACACGCACACACACACACACACACACAC
>NC_048411.1:30507742-30508930 GCF_013103735.1 Etheostoma cragini | reverse complement strand
CACACACACACACACACACACACACACACAAACACACACACACACACACACACCACTCGGCGGCCCACTTTGCCCCCTCTGGAGCCAAATTGCCCTTCCAAGTTTGAAAATATTATTCATGAAAAGTCATAACTATGTTGTTTCTCGACTCACAAATCCGTGTTTACATGCGATATTCCAGTTTTATTCCCAATATGACAGTATATTCAGACAGTATTCCGAATTTGATACAGGTCACGTAAAAGGCAAAGCTTTTCCCCCCAAAATGTATAATAATAATAATAATAATAATAATAATAATAATAATAATAATAATAATAATAATGATAATAATGATGGATACTTTATTAGTCCTGCAAGGGGAAATTACAATTTACACTTTGTTGTTATTACACACACTTCACACAGGCCTGGATTTATCATTTCCACATCATTTATCATTTTGAGATATTGAGGTATTATTCACGTTTTTTGAAGTATTTTTTGGGACGTGTGTTCAGCGTACCTTACGGTCAGCTCTGTGCGTTGCTATGGTAACTGTACAAAATCCAACCAGCCGACAGTTTTGCAAGGCCGAAAGAAAAGAAAATGGTTTTCGGTCACTTTTTCAGCGTTTAATAAAAAAATTCAGATTTCTTCTTTTTCTCCACGTTTTTGTAAATTTTCTTCAATTTTTTTGTCACTTTTTTGATGTTTTTTTTTAATTAAGTTTTAGTAAATCTTTAAGAATTTTTTTTGTCGCTTTTTCCGATTTTTTTTTGGGGGGGGGGCACTTTAGCTCGTTTAAAAAAAGAATGTTGTTGATATTTTTCCTGCGTTTTTGTATTTTTTTCAAAATGTGTCACTTTTGTCAACGCTCTCTGGTCACAGTCCCGATAAAGATCGTTTTAGTAAACGGGTCCAATTTGACCCAAGGACAACAGGAGGGTTAACAGTGATGATCTGCCATTGTCCCCACGTGCGTCCCCCTGGGGGACACACGTGTGTCCTGCAGCTAAATGATGCCAGAGGGATGATTCCTTCAGCCTTCAGAGGACATGTCCAATAAGGACTGATTGTCACTTAAGGTCAGGCTACGGTGAGGAAGATGGTGACAGCTACTGGGCTGTCTGTCAGACTGTCTGCTGCACACACACACAGACACACACACACACACACACACACACACAGACACACACACACACACAC
>NC_048411.1:30506966-30507642 GCF_013103735.1 Etheostoma cragini | reverse complement strand
GGGGGGGGGGGGGGCATGCTAAATCTGGCACTGTGTCCTCAGAGCCGGCAGGATGCCACAACAGCTAATTAGCTCAGAATGGAAAGACTTTGACTTCTGTCTTTGGTCTCGAACATGTCAGAAAGTTGTGAAAAATGCGGCTCATTGTTTCCCAAAGCCCTTTATGAGGTCATAAGGAGCAAGGTTACCTCCCCTTTCTACTAAGGTCTAAATAAAAGAGACTTCAGATACAGTATTAGGGACCACTAAGGTCTATATAAAGAGACTTCAGATACAGTATTAGGGGACCACTAAGGTCTATATAAAGAGACTTCAGATCCAGTATTAGGGAACCACTAAGGTCTATATAAAAGAGACTTGAGATCCAGTATTAGGGGACCACTAAGGTCTATATAAAGAGACTTCAGTAGGGAAGTAAACACCACGCCCTTGCACCCCCTTGCACCCCCTTGCACCCCCTTGCACCCCCCCGCGAGGCTCTGCTCTGATTTAGACTACATTGAGATGCATTCACAATGCCCCCCCCCCACTGACATGCCACCTCTGCAATTTCCACCTCAACCAGACTTTAGATGGGTTTGTATCAGAAGGCAGGAGGGCTGTTTTTGAATTTGAACAACGCTGACATCGTGTCACAGGGGACAGTAATAGGATGTCGGGGGGGGTTGGATGGGGG
>NC_048411.1:30505018-30506865 GCF_013103735.1 Etheostoma cragini | reverse complement strand
GGGGGGGGCTGCAAAGGTGGATCTCACTCTACGGCTGTCATGGAATATTCTACATCCGAATATACATCCAAACAGTAAAACATAAGACATTACAATGTGAAAATACTATCTGTTTTTCTTTAAAACGAGCACTCAGAAGTCATTTTGACAGTCAGCGGGAGAAAGTAACTAAGTACTTTTACTAGAGTACTGCAGCCTACTACAGTCCAGATGTTGAGGTACTTGTACTTTACTGAGTCATTTCTTATTTTCATGTTACTTTCTACTTCTACTCCACTACATCTCAGAGAAATATCCTACTTTTTACTTATCTGACACTAGTTACTTTAGTTACTCTTTAGTTGCTAGTTACTTTAGTTACCAGTTACTTTAGTTACTAGTTACTTTACACAATAAAATTACATTTTATTATAATTTTTTTAAACGTTTTTTTTATTTCCAGTGTCTAAAAATTGAAGATATTTCTGCGTTGAGAACTTTTTCTTTTAATAATTTAAGGACATTTTTTACCAGTGATACTTTTAATGCTGGATGTTTACTGCTATATATTTAGATTATACACATATATATTTACACTGTGGTATTAGGTATTGTTACTTTTACTGCTATATATTTACAGTGTAGTATTAGGTGGTAGTACTTTTACTTAGTAACGTAAAGGATCGTCTTCCTGCTTCCAGCGTCTCTTCTCCTCACTTAACATTTGACCATTTGTGTCAGCCTTGTTTTGTCTAGTGTATTGTCTGAGACACACACACACACACACACACACACACACACACACATACACACACACACACACACACACACACACCACTTACAGGGAACAGTCAAATTTTCCAGCAACACCGATGGAAACTGTCAGATCCAATTTCATTCGGTGCCTTTTGTGTTTCTTCCTCTGCCGGCGGCTAGCAACTCTCACAATGTAGCCTCAAACAATCACACACAAGCAGAGTGTGTGTGTGTGTGTGTGTGTGTGTGTGTGTGTGTGTGTCCCTGGAGGAACCACAAATGATCCTCCAGTCTCCTGGAACCACAGCCTAGACAACAGAAACCAAAACGTTCTTTTCTCCAGCGTTGTCTGCACCTTTAGTTACTCTTAGTCCACTAATCCTAGTTGATTTAAAGCTCCATATTCTGCTCATCTTCAGGTTCATCATTATATTTTGAGGTTGACACCATATTTTTGTTGTACTGCACATTGCTGCAGATCCTGTGTTCATGTCTCTGTTTTATCTCCAGAGTGAGACATCTCTTCTTCTATCCTATCTTTGTAGGGAGCTGCACATGCTCAGTAGCTCGGTAAGATCCATCAGCTGATATCTCTTTCTCCAGCTTTGGTCAGTCCAAGGCAGGACCAGCTGGGAGACTTCTTTTAGACCAGGGGACACAACAGGGACAGGAAGTAGAACAGGGACAGGAAGTAGAACAGGGACAGGAAGTAGTTCTTTTGGAGATTAAGGTCAACTAGTGGCTGTTGGAGCAGTGTTTTCCATTGAGAACGAGCTAGCATGCTACGGTTAGCGACCTCGTCTCTAGTGACGTAGAAAGACGTGCAGATGTTGGACAGCTCACCCGGAGACTGAAGACAGAGGACATCCAGGAACTCGTTTAGAGGACATTCTGAAACCGGATCTCACTCAAAACACCATGGGTAGTTGTTTTTTCCAAGTGTTTTTTTTTATTTTTGTATAATATGGGCACTTTAACAAGTTTCACCACAAAGAATCCTGCAAACACACCCCTTTAGATCTTGTGTCTAGCAAAGACCTCCTCAGACGTTTCTCGGCAGTAAGTCATACAGCTCGGAGTCTAGGAAGAGACTAGAGGGGGGGGGGGGGGCC
>NC_048411.1:30501910-30504918 GCF_013103735.1 Etheostoma cragini | reverse complement strand
CACACACACACAAACACACATACAGAGACACTCACACACAATCACACACTCAAACACACACACAAACACACACACACATACAGAGACACTCACACACAATCACACGCACGCACACACACACATATAGAGACACTCACACATACACACCCACACACACAAACACACAGGCATTCACAGACACACACACGTACAGAGACACTCACACACAATCACACATACACTCACACACAGACATACAGACACACACTCACACATACATACACACACATACAGAGACACTCACGCACAATCACGCACACTGACACACACACTCATACATACACACCTACAAACACACACTCCCACATACACACACACACACACACACACACACACACACACATGCCGGCCCTGATAATGTGCTCCCCCAGAACCATAAATCAGGCTCATCTTATCATTCTTTCTATACTTCTATGTGTTATGATATTACCCATAATGCCTTTCTAAGAGCATCACCACTAACTAGAAGACGTTTCTCAGACCTGACCCCCCGTGGAGCTCCTGAGTCTTGTTTACGTTTTATCTGCTCGGTGCTTATTCATAAACAGTCCAAAATGATGAAATTGCATTTTTCCGCACATTAGCCCATTTACATCAGACACTTAGACACCAATTTATAGGGAAATATGGTCCAGTTTAAATACCAACCACATATATTTACATATATATTATTCCTCCCAAGCATCAAGATGTTATTTAAAAGAAATATGCCGGCAGAGAGACGGAGATATTTACACTTTGTCCTTCACGTGATGAAAAATCTGAGTAAATGCAAAGTAAAGAAATAGCTAATATATATAATAATACTAATAGTTGTTATTAATACAGCTCACACTCTCCTGAAGACACTTTTATAGACGTTTTTTTTCCTGTGTTGTCTTCCTGTCAACCATTGTCACTTTTTTCAACACTTTTATCACTTTTTCAATGTTGCAGGTGCTTTTTTTAAAAGTTTTTAGTTTCTTTTCCAAAGGTTTTTGACATTTTTTACGTTTTGTGACCAAAAATAAATAGATAATTAACCGAAAACGGATCAATTTGACCCAAGGACAACATGAGGGTTAACTTGGTCATACATTCTTCATCTAAACACACACAATCTTTCTCCAGTTGAGATGAGTCGCTCTTGTGATCAGTGTCCCTCTGAAGTGAGACTGCAGCGCTGCATTTTCTCCTCAGATGGAAGCCGAGATAACGAGCAGCCGGCCTGCACAGAAGATGCACAGTGTGTGTGTGTGTGTGTGTGTGTGTGTGTGTGTGTGTGTGTGTGTGTGTGTGTGTGTGTGTTGGCTCGGGGACAGACACCAGACACTCGGACCATCTCTCTCTCTCCTGGCTGCAGCTCTCTACCACTACTGCTCCTTATTTAACTTCCCGGCAGCATCATTCTGTCTGGAATAGAGAAATAATTTCACAATTTCTGGCAAATTGACTTCTTTCTAATTTGATTCTTTCTTGCACTTATCTTTCCCTCCCTTCCTCCCTCCCTCCCTGCTCTCTCTCTCTCTCTCTCTCTCACACTTCCCTCCATCTCCACCCGTCCGCCGAGTCAGATCTGATTGTGTTTACAGAGTCCAGTCCTTCTCCGGATGTGTGCTGATTTGATTAATCGTAGCGTACCGCGCTTTATAAACTGTTGATAAACCACTGGCTCTTATCAGCAAACACATTTTGCAAGGAGGGCCTCCTAATGAAAGGTAAACTCCTGGGAGGGACGTGAAGGGGAGAAGGGGGGCAGGGCTCACATGCTAATCCAAAAAAAAACTAATTGGCTCCAACAACACGACTGCATTTGGTTCCTCTGACGAGGACAGTGGTTTAGGACTCCTGGCTGATTCTCCTCTCATCTGTCAGCCTCCCCCCTCCAAGTATTTACAGTATATTAGGGTGACCAGACGTCCCCGGTTTCCGGGGACAGTCCCAGGTTTTGGTGAGCTGTCCCCGGCTGGATCTGTTCCCGGAAATGTCCCCGGTTTTCACTGTGACTGACAGACCTGAAATTGGAGTGAAAGAAAGAAAACACCGACCAAACCGGTGCGATTGAGCAGCGCTGCTCAGAGCTCAGAAAGCTTTTAGAAAGCAGTGTTTTACGATGCTAAAATCAACGATTATTTACATGGAGTCTGGTGGGTTTAGCCAAAGCAATTTTGCAGCCTCTTCCTTTCCATGATGTTGTCTGCTGGGGGAAACAGGTCTAGGTCTAACTAGTGTCCCCGTTTTAAGTTTTACAACAATAAAAACAGGACGTGTTTTGGAGGTAAATCCATTTCTGAGCTGAAAATGTTCCCGGATTTTGTCTGAGAAATCTGGTCACCTTGATTTATATATTCCACAACACATTAGAGAAATGGCTGCTTTCATTGCACATGCTAGCGGTAATGTATTGTACTTAGCATAATTAGCCCCTTATGTCATGCAGCCGAGCCGGGCCCGGTGTGAGATCTGTTCCTCAGAGCCCCCGGTGGGTTTCATTTCTCACCCTGCCCCACCACGTCACTGCTGTGTGGAGCTGTGTGGTTACAGATCGCCTTGCAGCTGTGTGGCTGTACCTTTTGAATGTCCTCCTTCTTTCACTTTGGACCTATGAGCTCTGATATTCTTCAAACAACCAAGGCTCTGATCACACACTGGCAGGGCTCATGGGACGAGCATCTGACATCAAGCACTTTCATAAAGAAATACCTACTTCACTCTAAGAAAAAACTCCATAAAATAACTGAAAGAAGTTCTGGTAGCTAATGACCCGTACTTAAAATCTGAACTTATATGTGTAGCTACAGTTAAAAATAAAATACAGAACATATTATGTTTGGCGTGTATATACAGTTCTCTCATACAAAGCTGCTTAGTTAGTAGACTTCTAAAACAGACTGTGAGTCTGGTGGAGATAGGCTGCTCTAAACACGCTAAAAGTAGTGATTATTTACATGGAGTCTGGTGGAGATATGCTGCTCTATACACGCTAAAAG
>NC_048411.1:30497837-30501810 GCF_013103735.1 Etheostoma cragini | reverse complement strand
CTGGTAGAGATATGCTGCTCTATACACGCTAAAAGTAGTGATTATTTACATGGAGTCTGGTAGAGATATGCTGCTCTAAACAGCTGGAGATATTGGCCACCTCCAAACACCTGAGCGTTGACCCCTGCTCTCCATGTCCCTGTTCACTGTCTCCTGTGTCAGTTGGAGCTGCTGTTCAGAGCGGCTTCATTCACACAGGTGGACATTTCTTTAGAAGATGTCCGATGAGAATATGCAGAGTATTGTTCTCGGTGTCTTTAGCTCGGCAGTTGCACCCCCCCCCCCCCACACACACACACACCCCACAGCTGAAACCCATCTCGTCTCCTCTCCCCCCCCCCCCCCACACTCTCCCCCCTGATTAGCAGCTTCTTTGTTCCGGTGGCGGCTGCATGCCATGAAGCGTGATTGTGGTGGGCAAACTGACGGCTTTAAAACGAGCCTGCCGCTGCGCTGATCTACCCCCCCCCCCGCTTAGCCAAGATGAAATCAAATCAGGTTGGGCTTGTTGTTTGGGTCTCTGAGCAGTAACCCCCCCCCAAGAGATTTGGGAATGTAGATTTAGTCTTTATTTCCCCATGGGATGTACAGTGAATCTGGCCGATGGGACGTTTAAGCGCGGTCGGGAAATCTGAAATGCAAAGGCAACAAAATGACTCACTGTTGATATAATCAATGGGGCGATTAGATATTACTCTGCTGTTTTTCTACTTACAAATCTCCAAAGTACATGTAAGTTCTGCAATATATTTCGAAATATACGATAACAACGCTGAATACCGTGAAAACGATATTACTAAAAATTACACAACATTTTTGTAATTTTTGAAATATTTGTTCTTGTATTTTATTCCTATTATTATTATTTCATGTATATTGTATCCTAGTATTCCATTTATATTTATATTCTGTGCTGTGCGACTGATTTTGCTGCTGGAAATCTGTCATTTCCCATTTTATTGGGATCAATATCTATCTATCTATCTATCTATCTATCCATCTATCCATCTATCTATCTATCTATCTATCTATCTATCTATCTATCTATCTATCTATCCATCTATCTACTTGCATAAATAAACATTAAAGTGTTCTCAGTTCTGCTGCTTTCAGTATTTTGCTAAAATACAAGTCTAGGTCTAAGTCTACGTCTAGGTCTATGTCTATGTCTAAGTCTAGGTCTATGTCTAAGTCTAAGTCTATGTCTAGGTCTGTGTCTAAGTCAATGTCTATGTCTAAGTCTAAGTCTAAGTCTATGTCTAAGTCTAAGTCTAGGTCTAAGTCTAGGTCCTAGTCTAAGTCTATCTGTCTCTTGATCCACAGGCTGCTTCCATGGCGCTGAGCAGCCTGGGCCATGTCTACACCGCCATCGGGGACTACCCCAACGCCCTGGCCAGCCACAAGCAGTGTGTCCTGCTGGCCAAGCAGTCCAAGGACCAGCTGTCCGAGGCCCGCGAGCTGGGAAACATGGGCGCCGTCTACATCGCCATGGGGGACTTCGACAACGCCGTGCAGTGCCACGAGCAGCACCTGGGCATTGCCAAGGCCCTGGAGAACAAACGCGAGGAGGCCCGGGCTTACAGTAACCTGGGCAGCGCCTACCACTACCACCGCAACTTTGACAAGGCCATGTCCTACCACACGCACGTTCTGGAGCTGGCCCAGGAGCTGGAGGAGAGGTCCATCGAGATGAGGGCCTACGCGGGACTGGGACACGCGGCTCGCTGCATGCAGGACCTGGAGAGGGCCAAGCAGTACCACGAACAGCAGTTGTCCATAGCGGAGGGACTGAAGGACAGGGCTGCAGAGGGAAGGGCCTCCTCCAATCTGGGTATGTGTGCAAAATACTCAGACTTGTGAGATCATTTAGCAGTTTGTGTCATCCAACATGGGCCAACTATCTTTTTATTAAGAACAAGGTACAGAAATACAGTTATATAGAAGGACAGTACATTTGGATTTCTCATAGATCAGAAACATCCTAACTATCAAGGAGGGTCTGACGTTTGTTTATGAAAGACATTACTGGGATCCAGGTAGAATAGAAGAGGTCTGTTGACCCTCTAAGTGTGTATTTAATCTTGTCAAGACTTAGATGGAGCATAAGGTCACTCATCCATGAGGAGGTGCTAGGTGGTGTGGGGGATTTCCAGTTCAACAATATCCTTCGGCGGGCAAGTAGAGTTGTCAATGCAATAATGTCCTTATGCTTATTGATAGTCTTTTGGTCAGCTGGTGCTATACCAAAGATGGTAGAGTAGACCATTTACATGTGGAGATTTGCTGCTCTATACACGCTAAAAGTAGTGATTATTTACATGGGGTCTAGTGGAGATATGCTGCTCTATACACGCTAAAAGTAGTGATTATTTACATGGAGTCTGGTGGAGATATGCTGCTCTATACACGCTAAAAGTAGTGATTATTTACATGGAGTCTGGTGGAGATATGCTGCTCTATACACACTAAAAGTAATGATTATTTACATGGAGTCTGGTGGAGATATGCTGCTCTATACAAGCTAAAATTAGTGATTATTTACATGGAGTCTGGTGGAGATATGCTGCTCTATACACGCTAAAATTAGTGATTATTTACGTGGAGTCTGGTGGAGATATGCTGCTCTATACACGCTAAAAGTAGTGATTATTTACATGGAGTCTGGTGGAGATATGCTGCTCTATACACGCTAAAAGTAGTGATTATTTACATGGAGTCTGGGGGGTTAGGTGATGGTGATTTTGGGGCTGTTTCATGTTGAACTCAAAGGATCTTAGCTGATGAAATTAAGCAAGTTCAGTTTGTAATTCATCATTTTTTTCAGACACCAAAACACTGCAAAGGGGTTTATTATGCTATGAAAGGGTATTTTACAACTCACATTAAATGCCATGTCATTTCGCTGATGCTTTCATCCAAAGCGACTTACAATTGCTATATACAGTATATGTCTCAGGTCGCACACCTCTGGAGCAACTAGGGGTTACGTGTATACACTGAGACCCAGTCCTTGCAAACTAGCCTTCTTTATCCCCATGATCTCGCCGTATGGGTGGCTGTGGCTCAGTGGTAGAGCGGTTTGCCTGCCCATTGGAAAGTTGGTGGTTCAATCCCTGGCCCTGTAGTCCCATGTCAAAGTGTCCTTGGGCAAGACACTGAACCCCGAGTTTAAATGCGTGTGAGTGTGTATCTGATGAGCAGGTGGCACCTTGTCCCGCAGCCTCTGCCATGGTGTGTGTGATGGTGAATGGTTCCTGTGTGATGTAAAAGCACTTTGAGTAGTTAATACAGTCATTTACATCTCCAATGTGTCGTCATTTTTTGGAAAAACGGACCAAACAAGATGGCATGTGGCATAAAAAGGGTAGCAGTTGAGGTTTTTTTGGCCAGTAGCACTCTACTACCTTTTGACTGAGATTTACATATATTGTAACCGCCGTAATCTGGATGCGTGGCTGTGTATTGGGGTTAAAGTTGATCCAGGTTCAACATTATGTGCAAACAGTTGTTCCCTTATTCCCTTATTTGCTGGCTGAGTGTGCCAGCTGAGCTCTATCAGTCAACACTGTCTCCTCTAATGCACGAGGATCGATCCCCGGAGTGAGTCTCCCAGGGACACGGGACTTATCTCGGTATTAGGTTTTGATGTATGGGATCTTCCGCAAAATACTGCAGTCCCTCTTAGCGCAGATCTTAGTATCATCTCGTCCACCGAAATTCAAAATCCACTCACAACAGCCCTTGCAGCACACACACAAATCCACATGGAAACACACACACAAACACATTTAACAATAAATCACACACCTCAACACTGTGACTCAAGGAACTCCACGAGGACTGGAAATGATAAGACAGACACACACGAGTTAGAACAGACACACACACACACACACACACACACACACGCACACAGAGACACAGACAAACACACACACACACACACACACACACACACACACACATCAACAGT
>NC_048411.1:30495683-30497715 GCF_013103735.1 Etheostoma cragini | reverse complement strand
ACACACACACACACACACACACACACACACACAGACACAGACACACACACACACACACACACACACACACACACACACTCTGCTGGATAATGATAATGACTAGAACCTGAGAATATGTGTTTCATTTCTCATGTGCGTGACACATTCTTCTTGTTTTTGATCTTTAATAAATTAAAATAGATCACACTAGACACTCCACTGGTGTTGCTATTCTATTTTTCTTGTTTTCTGTTTTCTTATATTTAACTCTCATATACTTTTTGACATATTGAGTAAGTCTAGAAAAGACAAAAGGACAGTGTAGTTAAGACGAGTGTCCCCATCTTCAGAGAGAAGGAAGCACCTGGTGGGTAGATAAGAGAAGTAAGAGATCTGTCAGTCTGGAAGCAGGTGAGTGTTCGCTGATTGTTTTGCTTCACATGGGAGTTTATGAGAGTTATTCTAGCTTCATTCGGCCTAACCTTCTGAAAAAGACAAGGAATGGGAAGACAGTGACGGAGGGGGACAGGTGTCCTGCCTGTCTTGCCCTTCTATTGCTGTGGGAATCCAGAGTGAGAGCTTCCACTTCCCACTGGTGGAGTTTTCCTTTGGTGGTCTTCATTTAAATGAGCTGTTGACACGCTGTTGTTTTTAATGGTTTAATGGTTGTTAGACCCGAGTGTTTTGGGTACTTTTAGACCGAGGCCAGCAGTGTGTTACCGAATCATCACTATTTTATGGAAAGTAGTTTTGAGATCCAGTATTTAAGGGTTGCATTATGTTCTACAGTCCATTATGTAAGAATAAGGAAGTGGAGCATTAACCTAATGGGCAAAATGTTACAGGGAGGGGGTGGAACCGGGCCGCAGGACGAAGTCCAACCTGTGCCCGCTGCGTTGAGGAGTAAAGCTCCATATATGGGGGTGCGCGATCTACCAGGTGAGCTAACCGGGCGCCGGCCTTTGCTAACGAGATGGATTTTCCTGAGATACGACTCTCGCGTGATCTCGTGTTATTGCGAGAATCCAGCTGCCGTGCAGAGTTATCATTTTCCATCTTCATTTCTAAACCAGAGAATGTAGTCTGGTATGGACAGACCTGGTCTGGTCTGGTCTGGCTAGTCCACACAGCATCCTGGGATGGAAGGAAAACGTGGTCTGGTTTATTGGCGTTTCTTTAAACCAATCACAAGCGCAGGATGACGCAACGGCGCTTCTGCAAAATAACCTCGGGCAGGGCTGTCAAGACCAACTGAGGTGAGTCCAAGACAAGACCAGGACTAGTCGAGACCAAGTCAAGACCGAGGCCAAAGAGGTTTGAGTCCAAGTTAAGACAGAGTCCAAAGAGGTTCAAGTCCGAATCAAGACCGAGTCCAAAGAGGTTCAAGACCGAGTCCAAAGAGGTTCAAGTCTGAGTCAGGACCGAGTCCAAACAGGTTCAAGACCGAGTCCAAAGAGGTTCAAGACCGAGTCAAGACCGAGTCCAAAGAGGTTCAAGACAGAGTCCAAAGAGGTTTAAGACAGAGTCCAAAGCGGTTCAAGTCCGAGTCAAGACCGAGTCCAAAGAGGTTCAAGTCCGAGTCAAGACAGAGTCCAAAGAGGTTCAAGACCGAGTCCAAAGTGGTTTAAGACCGAGTCAAGACCGAGTCCAAAGAGGTTCAAGTCCGAGTCAAGACCGAGTCCAAAGCGGTTCAAGACCGAGTCAAGACCGAGTCCAAAGAGATTCAAGACCAAGTCCAAAGCGGTTCGCAATATTCGGTGACATATTGCAAATTATAACCTTTTTTCCAACTTCTAATTTTTCCCAATTTGCAACGACATCCCCAAAAGGAAACTTATTAACATCTGTTTCATCTAAAAAGAAACATTTCTCTGTTTGTTCATCTTTAATGTTATCGCTGCAGAACGGGACAAACTGACCAACACATATATAATAATTAATTTATAATAACAGATATATGATATACTGTATGATAAAAGATCCATACTTGGAGCCTGTGCATCGAGACAGTATTGCCACTGAAAATATTGCGATACTACACTGCATCAATCCC
>NC_048411.1:30494831-30495653 GCF_013103735.1 Etheostoma cragini | reverse complement strand
CCCCCCCCCCCCCCCCCCCCCACACACTCCTATAATAGACTAACCCTGACCCTGAGGGGTAAAGGTGTCCCTTTGGATATTTAACACCCCCTGAGATAAATGGTCCGGCCCATTGTCCTGCATTTAGTCCGGCCGTTCCAACCTGCGCTGGGTGACTTATGATCGACACGGAGACGGTAGTAAACCTGACTCTAATGGACAACTAAGCGGCATAATTGCCCCCCCCAGATGACTTATTCTTCAACCTAATGCTTTAAAGCTTGGGATCGGAGAGTGGGGTTAATCAAACGAGCATAAATTGAAGGCGTCCTTTGACCAGGTTAATGGTGGCAAATCCTGATTTTTTTTTTTTATTAATTTTTTTAATAAATGAGCTGCTAACTGGTTGCCATAAATTAAGGCGCTCTGGTGAGAACAGTTTATGATCCTCTTACAGTTCCCGTGAGCTTTATTGCGGGGGGGACTGTGTGTCAGGCGGCGGATGTGGTCCTATCGGGGGGGTGATCGCCGTCGCGATGGCAGGAGCGCTCTCATTCATTATTATTATTAGCTGCTGCTGCATTAGAGTTGTTCCAGTCCATGACAGAGTAATGATAGTGTAGCTGACGGAGTGTCAAATACCTGAGAGGCTAAATGAGTGGGTGGAGGAGGCGGAGGAGGCAGAGGAGGTGGAGGAGGCGGAGGAGGTGGAGGAGACGGAGGTGATGGAGGTGATGGAGGAGGTGGAGGTGATGGAGGTGGTGGAGGAGGTGGAGGAGATGGAGGAGGTGGAGGTGATGGAGGTGGTGGAGGTGATGGAGGTGGTGGAGGTGATGGAGGTGG
>NC_048411.1:30488921-30494731 GCF_013103735.1 Etheostoma cragini | reverse complement strand
GATGGAGGTGATGGAGGTGATGGAGGAGGTGATGGAGGTGATGGAGGTGGTGGAGGTGATGGAGATGGTGGAGGTGGTAGAGATGGTGGAGGTGATGGAGGTGATGGAGGTGATGGAGGTGATGGAGCCAGACTGGACCACCACCAAGCACCATGTTGTGGAGACAGCCGCTCTACTTTATAACAGTAGAAGCTGTAAAGGAGCCAAACAGATGGATTATTATTGGTCTCATCGTTTAGTCACAAAGTAACTAGTAACTAAAGTAACTAGTAACTAATGTAACTAGTAACTAATGTAACTAGTAACTAAAGCAACTAGTAACTAAAGTAACTAATAACCAAAGTAACTAGTAGCCTAACTAAAGTAACTAGTAACTAAAGCAACTAGTGGCCTAACTAAAGTAAATAGTAACTAAAGTAACTAGTAGCCTAACTAAAGTAAATAGTAGGCCTAACTAAAGCAACTAGTAACTAAAGTAACTAGTAGCCTAACTAAAGTAACTAGTAACTAAAGTAACTAGTAACTAAAGTAACTAGTGACTAATGTAACTAGTAACTAAAGTAACTAGTAACTGAAGTAACTTGTAACTAAAGTAACTAGTAACTAAAGTAACTAATAACTAAAGTAACTAGTAGCCTAACTAAAGTAACTAGTAACTAAAGCAACTAGTGGCCTAACTTAAGTAAATAGTAACTTAAGTAACTAGTAACTAAAGCAACTAGTGGCCTAACTAAAGTAAATAGTAACTAAAGTAACTAGTAGCCTAACTAAAGTAAATAGTAGGCCTAACTAAAGTAACTAGTAACTAAAGTAACTAGTAACTAAAGTAACTAGTGACTAATGTAACTAGTAACTAAAGTAACTAGTAACTAAAGCAACTAGTAACTAAAGTAACTAGTAACTAAAGCTGTGGGATGAGTTGACATATTCCAGTCTGTGATTATCCATCAACATCTTTCCAAATTCTGCTTTTCTAACTCCAACAATAGGTACAGTTTCCTATAAATGAGGTTTATTGAAGATAAATTAACTGTAAAACTAAAGTTAATAAGTTATTTAGTGTCAAAAAAAGGGACAAACATTGAAAAAAAGTGTCAAAAGTGTTGAAGAAGGGACAAAAATGTTAGAAGTAAAAATAAGAAAAAGCGTTGATTTTGGCGGGAAGACAACACAAGGGTTAAAGAAATAAAGGTAAAGGTACTTTTATTGTCACATACATGCAGCAGAATTCATTCTCTCCATTTAACCTATCCCACAAGGGAGGAGTGGATCCGGGGACCAGCTCCAGACCTGAACCACGGCCTTGATCAAGGCCACTAATAGGTTGATATTTATGCATGTAAGAGTTAAAATGTGGTTAACCATTTAGAGGGAGCTTTCAGGGCAGAGTCAGCGTGAAGTGGACCCTAGGGTGCACACAACTAGTAGAAGTGTCTGGTTTCAAAGGTAACCCTGTCTCACTGAACTAGATCAACTGGCCGGTGCAGGACCAGAAGACTACGAGAAACCCGGTTATTCTGATGTTCATGGGGACTCTTACATTAACATCCGTGTCTCACTGACACTGCATCATGAAAGGTTGTTCACGGTTTGAATAAAACGGCAAATGATCTGAAGTCCTTGGACTTGTCACCTTTGAAGTCTCCATCATGGTCTCCTGATCTCAAACCTCTATCAGCACTGACTGGGGAACCTAGCACATGTTTCTGATGGTGGGGGGGAGGGGGGGGGGAGCCAGACCACCCGGAGGAAACCCACGCTCTGTCTCCACCCACATTGGGATAATATACACACAGAAAGACCTGGATTCGAACCCAGGACCTTCTAGCTGTGAGGCCACGGTGCTAACCATTGGGCCCATGTTGCCTATAATGCCAATGCCAATAAACCAGAGCCTGTATTTCTTCCCAGAATGCTGTGTGGACTCACCAGACCTTCCTTTGCCGTGTTGTGGAGGACGGTCTGGCGATGCGAGACTAGTCCTGCACCAACAAAGATACTTCTCCTCGGGCTGTTTACACCTGAGGAAGCTTCCTGCCCATCTCAGTGTTGCCTGATCTGGTGCTTCTCCTTGTCTGCTTTCTCTCTCTCTTTCTTTCTTTGACTTCCCCCAGTTTTTGACGCCTCCCTTCCTCTCTCTCACCCTCTCACCTCCCTCCCTCTCTCCCTCTCTCCCTTCTCCCCTACTGATTGTAATCTGCAGCTGTCAAGCTCCCAGTAATTGAAACTGACTTGATGAATCGCTTAATTACCTTTAATAGCTGATTCCAAAGGAGCTGAGTAACGGAGATAACAGCGAGTGGAGTGGAGGCTGTGGAGCGGCAGACTGTAATTGCCACCGTTGTTGTTGTTGTTGTTGTTGTTGTCGGTGTAGTTTTTTGGTTCTGGGCAGCGGGGGTGTGCGTCGCTACGCCGTCATCAGCGCCCGAAAGGCCTGCTTAGCACAATAAGAAATGGGTGAAAACTAACAGGAAGTTGTCTGCAACGCATGCCTTTTAACACACAAACAGGGGAAGGATGAGCGAGGGACGACTAACGAGCTGCGATGAAAAGACCCCAAAAACGGCGTGCGAGAGACGGGAAGGAGACGCCTCCTTCAGCTTCAGACGCAGGGAGGAACAAAGTTCTGTTATTCCCTCTCGGCGTGTGGAGCGGATGGAGCGGATGGAGCTGCTGACGTGGTTCTAATATCTAACCATGATGCCCGGCGGTATCAGCGGCCCGGCCTCGGCTCACTCTGACCTATAAAGGATATGAAAATGTTGCATTCCAGCCCCGTTTATTATTCATTATTCAATAATTGGCTAACTTACCCCCCCAGTCAGCTGTATTCCATGGCGGAGGGAGGACTGGGACTGGAGCTCACATTTCTGCTGTTCCTGACACAGAATCTAAAAGTTTTAGTTCCCCTCTTTGCATTTCCCTTCACAGAGGCTTGGTTGTTGTTGTTGTCCTCTGTGTGATTTCAACACATTTCTGTGAGATTCAACCTCCGTCTTCATCAAGGGCGAAGCAGACACAGGGGGACGGCGCGGGCATTTGTCCCCTATGTCGGTGCCCTCCGTCCCTCACACTTACAACAGGTCTGAGTTGATTTGACACGTTTTTAACACTCCTGTTGTCCTCATGTCATCCTCATGTCGTCCTTATGTTGTCTTCATGTTGTCTTCATGTTGTCTTTATGTTGTCTTCATGTTGTCATCATGTTGTCTTCATGTTGTCCTCATGTTGTCCTCATGTTGTCTTCATGTTGTCCTCATGTTGTCTTCATGTTGTCCTCATGTTGTCCTCATGTTGTCTTCATGTCGTCCTCATGTTGTCTTCATGTCGTCCTCATGTTGTCTTCATGTTGTCTTCATGTTGTCTTCATGTTGTCATCATGTTGTCTTCATGTTGTCCTCATGTTGTCCTCATGTTGTCTTCATGTTGTCCCCATGTTTTCCTCCTGTTTTCTTCATGTTGTCTTCATGTTGTCCTTATGTTGCCTTCATGTTGTCCTCATGTTGTCTTCATGTTGTCCCCATGTTGTCCTCCTGTTTTCTTCATGTTGTCCTCATGTTGTCCTCATGTTGTCCTTATGTTGTCTTCATGTTGTCTGCATGTTGTCATAATGTTGTCTTCATGTTGTCTTCATGTTGTCCTAATGTTGTCCTAATGTTGTCTTCATGTTGTCCTCATGTTGTCCTAATGTTGTCTTCATGTTGTCCTCATGTTGTCCTCATGTTGTCCTCATGTGTTGAAAAAAGAATTCAAACGCTATAAATTCAATAAAAAAAAAAAAAAAATCAATGAAAGTAATCACTAATGTTACCTGGAGAATGTTATATGGAATCATCTGTGTTATTTTGGGGCAATTTGATGGAAAAAAATCCATATTTCTGACATTAAACACATTGAAACGGGTCAAGTTGACCCGAGGACAACCCAATGGTTAACCCTGTGTACATCATCCCCATCATCATCCCCATCATCGTCATCATCATCATAAGCATCATCATCATCATCATCATCATAAGCATCATCATCATCATCATCATAAGCATCATCATCATCATCAAAAGCATGAATCCTTTTCCAAACTGATCTCAGACATCAGGGACCAACTGCAGACAGCGACCAGCCGTGCCTCGAGGCGTGGAGATTATCCAGTTTTGTGCCTAAGCCTTTTGGAAACAGCCCTGATTATTTATTTATATATATATATATATATATATATATAGTGTGACCAGGGACGGGAGAGCTGAATATAGAGAGGAATTTAGCGAGCCTAATGGCCCAGACAGGATGAATGAAAGGCTGCAGACGGGGAAAGAGCCTAAAGAATACATAAAAAAGTGCATTTATCTGAGATTTGTGACATCTTCAGCTCTCCATTAAAGGGTAACTGTGTTTGTTTGTTTCAACCTGGAAGCTGTTTTCCTGAATCTTTGTGTTAGGGAGTGAGAATTGACTGATGGGAAAAACCAAACTTTGAAATCGGTTGAGTATTAAGCGAGATGGCAACGTAATAAGCTGCAATGTAACATTAACGGGCAAATGCGCATCTTCAATTTACGTCAAAGCTCTGTTTTTGCCGCTGACAGACTCATGCTATGTGTCTGACGTCATTGTGGAAAGGATCCCTACATACAAAGACCTTTTAGTTTAACATCAAGGCCCCGAAATCACCGTCACCAAAACCCACCAGACTCCATGTAATTAATCAGTACTTTAATCACCGTAAAACACACTTCGTTCAAAGTCAACAGACACAAAATAAGATAAGATAAGATAAGATAATACTTTATTCATCCCACAGCGGGGAAATTCCTTAGTTACAGTAGCATTCTCAACAATAACAGCAAAAAAAAACAAAAAAACAAGTAAACACAAGAAAGACAGGCAAACAATAGACAATGTGCAGAAGGTAGACTGAAGTAAAGTGGCGTCTAATAAAGGTTTTGTAAAGTAAAGTGCGGTTGCCATAGTACAAAAAACAATATTGCAGTGTAAGTGAGTGGCTTTAAAATTAAAGTGAATATGTAATTAAAGTTATAAAGCAAAATTAGGTAACCATAATATAAGTTATATTCACCAGTGACCATGAATAATATGTCAAAATTAAGTACATGTTATCAAAAAATTTAAATACAGATAAAGATATACAGAGAGTGTGTGGATTAAATGAAAAACAGGAACAGAAACTACAACACTATCAGGTGGTGCAGGTGTTGTAGAGTCTGACGGAGGCCGGGATGAAGGACCTGAGGTACCTCTCCTTCTTACACCGGGGGGGGTCTCAGTTTGCTGCTGAAGGAGCCGCTCAGGGACCCCCCCAGTGTCATGTAGGGGGTGAGAGGTGTTGTCCATGATGGATGTCAGCTTGGCTAACATCCGTCTCTCCCCTACTTTCTCTATGGGGTCCAGAGGACAGTCCAGGACAGAGCTCGCTCTCCTGATCAGTCTATTGAGTCTGCTCCTGTCCCGGTCCGAGCTGCCCCCCCTTCAGCAAACCACAGCATAAAGGATGGCAGAGGCCACCACAGAGTCATGAAAAGCCGTCTTGGTTCATCTTTCCACTCTGGTTTAGTTGAAATAAAGCCTCAAAACACCCATTTACATGTGTAAAAACTATTGGATCTTTACACACTAAAAATACTGTGTTTTTTACACAGACTCTGGTGAGTTGGGTGATGGCGATTTAGGAGCTGTTTCTGCTTAAACACAAAGGATTTTACACCTTAAAGGTCCCATGGCATCAAAATGTCACTTTATGAGTTTTTTTTTGTAGTTACTTAGTATGAGTAGTCATTACCATGAACCCCCCCCCC
>NC_048411.1:30487126-30488821 GCF_013103735.1 Etheostoma cragini | reverse complement strand
AACGCTCCCTGCCTCCCCCTGCATGGCCTCCTGCAATCTCCTGACAGAGGACCATGCCAGGAACTGGACTAGAGGAACTGGACTAGAGGCCCTGCCAAACAGACCCCTGGACTTCAGCTCACTGTGTGCAGGTATTATCCCGCTCACTGCGGAGCTGTTAAGTGAAACAAGAGAGCTGCAGCCTTCCTTTGCATTAAGCGACTGTGTGCTGAGTTAAGCACGTCTGCAAATTCAGCAAGAAACCTGATCCGGGACCTGGTCTCCAAACGGAGAGGCCGTTGTGTGCAATGCAAAGATGCCGAGAGTGAACATAGTTGGATGACGTGGTTGGAGGAATCAGATGTCATGCGTTTGGACAGTTGGTTTTGGCAAGGGTCAGCATGTGAACCATGCAGGGGCCGGGCTAGAAGGGGGGGGGGGGGGTTGCAGGGTGCCCCCACCCCCCTCCCCCGTCCCCAATCTCTTGGGCTATCAATCTGACAATTGTAACTTCCGTTGGATCAGAGTACTGTCACTTGGCTGCCTGCTCTGCCGAGTAGCCCAGCCTTTGTCACATGACCCAATTAATGTTTCCATGACAACTGTCTGATAGCCTAGATCCAGCCCTGGATTTTTTGGGGAAGTTGCAGCCTGAGCAGAAAGAAAAGGTGTATTGTATTCAGATTTACGCTTTGTTTAAAATGAAAACAAACGAAACTAATAACGGATGTGATGTCGTTCTATCAGGACAAGTCTGTAGGTCCTATCCTATCCAATATTTCCTATACTTCTTAGCAGATTCTCCATGCTGGATTCTCTGATTATTTCTTCCTCCTGTGCCACCCCTCTTAAAAAAATCCTGGAATTGCCCCTGCATTTTTGAGGAGGGGGGGGGGGAGTGCCTGGCTCGGCTCATGCTGCAGGAGGATAAAAACAGAACTCCTTTTGCAACCCACGTCCATCTATCCATACTCTTTTAACTTTGTTTATCTTCCTCCTTCCTGTCTCTCTGTCAGTCAGACTGTAGAGGATGGCTGACAGAGACACACACACACACACACACACACACACACACAAACACACACACACACAGATCACAACACACACTATTGTATGGGTGGACAGGAAAAGAGAAATGCTTCTTTTTCTGTTATGGTTGCAAAAGAAAAAGTGGTGCAGGGGTCCCAAATGTATCAGAGCAGTGTGAACACCAAGGCTCTCTTGTTGAAGAAACAGCTTCATTGCTAATGCGTAGCAAAAGGTTAAAAAATACACACAACGCGTTACACACAGGCCTTCTCCAGGGTGACAGTGTCGCACAACTCTTACACATCCCTTGATGGGGTCGACGAAGTCGCATACGACAACATATTACCCGCTTCATGTGCTCTTCATACCTCCAGTATTATACAAATACTCGCTTTTTTTAAGAAGAACAGAAATAATAACAAGCATAGTGTGTGTCCCTGTGGGTGTGTAACAAGCATAGTGTGTCTGTCCTTGTGGGTGTGTGACAAGCATAGTGTGTATCACTCTGTGTGTAACAAGCGTAGTGTGCGAGCTGTGCACAAGCACATTTTACTTATTTGCTTTTATAATAACAATGAAAATCTCTTCTGGCTGTCGCAAAATAGCAATATGCCAGAATGCACCTGAACACACCTCCCTGTAAGACCAGCACACCCAGAATGCACCTGAACACACCTCCCTGTAAGA
>NC_048411.1:30485881-30487026 GCF_013103735.1 Etheostoma cragini | reverse complement strand
ACTTATTTCAGACCATGACTCAGAAGATCCAATCAAAGCCAAATGCACAATTTTTCAAGACATTTGATAGAAAATTACCTAAAAACTGGGAAGAACATGATAAAAAAATAGGATCCTATTGGGAAAAAATATTATGTTATAACATCCTAATTTTTTGGGGATTTTTTTGCGGCTTTTCTTCAAGGTTTCTGACATTTAATTTTGGCTTTTTGTTTTTACATACTTGTCTCTTTTTTTTACACTTTTATCAAGTTTTCTGGTGTTTTTCTAATGTTTTTTCCAGTTTTTTCGCAGCTTTCTGAGTTTTTTTTAAACATTTTTTTTATTTTTTCCCACTTTTTCGTCTTTAAAAAAAGAAATCTCGACGTTTTGGATCTTTCAAAAAAAAACTAAAACTTTTTGTTAAACGTATTAAGGCTTTTTTTGACTTCTTAAAAAAGAAATTACATTTTTGTTGCTTTTTCACACTTTTGTTCAGTGTTTTTTTGCTTTTTTTCATGATTTGTTCTCTGTCGTCAAAGTTTTTCACAAATTTTCAGACTTTTATATAAAGAAAATTATTTTGTATCTCACTGTTCTCCAGCTGTTTTTATTATTGTGATATCTTATCATTACTGTCATCATTCACTTTCCTGTTACCAGAAGACAAACGTGGAATTTTTCCACTCCTGCCACCTAAAGAGAGGCAAAAACTGTCAGATTTTCTATTTTTAAGACACATAGTAGGTAGAGTGCTAGACACTAGGTAGAGTCAGAGAGAGAAGAAAAGACTCAAAGATTCAGGGATTTTGAGAAAAACATTCGGGGCTGGAGCACGGGAAGCCGACCCTCGACTCCACCTATAAGCTCCGCCCCTAGGCCCCACCCCTTGGCCTCGCCCCTTTGCTCCACCCCTGCCAGCTGGGAGTCTTTCCTAAGAGTGAAAGGATGTTAAGATTCCCAGCAGCAGGATCTGACAGCTCTCGCCACAAAGTCACCCGCGAGGTCACGCTCTCCCCAACGGAGGCTGATCTGACTGAGGATGCAATGCCGTCTGATGTAGGGCCAGCAATCACGTTCCCTGCTGCAGGCTAGAAAATGAATCCGGGGCTCGGCAATGGACGGAGGGGTGGAAGAGGAAGAGGAGGAGAAAGAGGCTGAGGTGG
>NC_048411.1:30485136-30485648 GCF_013103735.1 Etheostoma cragini | reverse complement strand
CACACACACACACACACACACCGTAACCAAAAACATTGAAAGCATGACCATGTGCTGTCACTTTCCATTACACAGCTGGCTGTACAGCGACGTATCTGCAGCGGTGATGACTTTGAGGGATGGTGTCTTGTTCGGAGTAAATCACTGTGTCATTCCTCCAGCGAGCTGTGGAGGTCCAGGGCGCCGCCGCCTCTGCCGCTGCTGCTGACGCCGCTGCCGGCAGGCGGCTAAGAGGATTTCACCAACAATGCTGCTGCGGCTGCTGGGCCGGCGTGATACTGGGACTAGAGCAGGGATGACCGGCCTGAGCCCAAAATAATAACTAGGATGTGTTGCTCATTTGCATTTAAGAATGAGGTCAACGTTAAAATTCCCATTCGTGTTTGAGAAGTTGAAACCAGAACAGGATGCTGGCGTTTTTTGGGAAATGTTGATGCACATTCAGGCCTCAGCTGGAGGGGAATGGCGTCTGTAAAATACAACGAGAGGGAACTCAATCCCTGAATGTAATT
>NC_048411.1:30477493-30485036 GCF_013103735.1 Etheostoma cragini | reverse complement strand
TCGTTGGGCTGGGGGTGTGGACACTGAGCTCACATCCATGGACGCTTACTCTTATCAGTTAATATACTGAATATATACGATTATATCAACTCATTCACCTTATATTTCACTTTATGAGTTTTTTTAACGTTAATATGAGTTGCACCAACCTGCCTATGATCCCCCAGTGGCAAGAAATGGCGATAGGAGAAAATTAAAGCTCAGATGGGCCGATCTGGAATCTTGCTCATTATGATGTCATAAGGGGCAAGGTTACCTCTCCTTTCTCTGCTTTGCCCGCCCAGAGAATTTGGTCAAGTTAACACCCCCAGCCTCCACCTCGCCTGCCTGCTCCCCCCGGAAGAAAAAGCCTTATTTTGACCAGTTGCACATTGTCACAGCGCCACCTACTGTACTGGAGGTAACATTACTCCTCTCGCTATTCCCCTAACGTATCAGCGAGAACTGTCAGAACCCGGTTATTCACTTAAGCGGGGTTACTGCTGCGCATGTTAATGCAGTGAATGTATTTTGGAGGGTTCAAGCTGCAGGTTTCTGTTCCAGCATAATCTGCAGGGGACAATGGAGCATGAGAGGCGAGAGCCTGCCACTGTGTGAAAAAGATCCTTTGGCACCTCGCTGCACAGAGCCCTCTGAGAAATGTAGATACAGTACAGGAGTGTGAAGAACAGCTAGCAGTAAACAGGAGAAATGCCTTGGCGTGCATCCTGATAGGATTGCAGAGACATACACACACAAACGCTGGAATACCTATGCAGCGAGGAAGACAACACCGACGCATAATACGCACACAGTTATTCCCCCGTGCACTTAGACACATAAGCACAAACACACACAGCCTAATAAAAGTGTGGCAGAGGCTTAGCAACAAATAGGCTCTGGATTTCCTATTCATGAATGCACTAACTGTAAGCCTATCAGCTCAGGCAACACAGGCAATCCTCCCTGCTGCTCACTCACCTTCCTGCAGGTACATGACAGCCTGCGAGTAGTTCTGCAATGCGTGGTGTGTCCTCCCCAGACTGCCGTAGGCCAGCGTCTTGGCAGCCAGGTCGTTAGTCTGAGCCGCCACGCTCAGGTGCTGTTCCTGGAACACGACCGCCCGCTCGTAGTTACCGAGGGACTCGTAGGTGAGGCCCAAGTTCCCGTAGGCGCGGGCCTGGCGCGCGGGGCTGCCCGCCTCCTCGGCGATCTCCAGGTCACTCTGGTGGCAGCGCAGCGCCGTCTCGTACTCTCCCATAGACTGGTACACGGCGCCCAGACCGCAGCTGGCGTCCCCCTCCAGCAGTCTGTCCCGGGTGTCACGGGCGATGGCCAGCTGGCGCTCCAGACACGAGATGGCCTGCTCGTAGTTTCCCAACTGGCTGTGCAGGGCGCCCAGTTCACCGTAGGCCTGCGCCTTGCCTCCGAACTCGCCCAGCTCGTGGGCCACGACGAGCCGCTTCTCAAAGCACACCAGCGACTGCTGGAGGTTTCCCATGGCCCTGCAGGGTAACACAGAAAACCAATGAGGAACCAGCAAGGCAACCTCACAGGAAATCATTGGCGTTTTCTGTCCAAATGGAGAGTTGACGTCGACAACCTGCGTTCTATAGATAGAGAAAACTAAAGAGAGAAAAGGGAGTAGTAGTTAAGGATTAGAGAACAGGCTGAAAAAGCAACAAGGTTCCTTCTCGTCTCTTTTATCTCAGATTCAGAGAGTTGACAATGAAAAGAAGAGCCACGTCATGGTAGTACTGTGCATATAGAGCGGCGAAGATCCTCCCGTTTCGGTGTAACACCGTGGATCTTGTTTTGGAAAAGATTGTGTGAACTAAGCCGTGAATTACATGTACAATGTTTGTTACTTTACGAGACAATTCAGTGAGTTAATAAAGTCTCCTTTTCGTCGTAGGTTTGTCATATGACCACTTGATTCTGTGTGAAATCGCTCGGTGAACTATCACTCGTCGCACAATGTACGTCACCTGATCCACAACACATGTACCGTTATCTAACCTGGTGTGTTTTAGCCAGAGTCTTTATGGGAGCGTGCATGTTCCCACAGCCCTATGTTCCCATATTCCTAAGACTTTTTAGGCTCTATGTTCCCACATTTCTAAGATTTATTTCAAAAAAAGGCCCTGTATTCCCACATTAAAAAAAAAAAATTCCAAAATTTGGCCCTATGTTCCCACATTTCTAAGATTTATTCAAGAAGTCCGCTACTCGTGTGAGTAACGTTTCGTCCCGGTTGCAAACACACAGAGAGACGTCACTTAGAGACTTTAGGGTCAGGAGTCTTCCAATTATGTACTTTCCCAGTCTGAGACTTTTAAAATGACCAACATCATGTGTGTAACTACTGGCTCAATTCAAACTGGATCAAAAATGTACTTTCTCTCCTTGTTAACTTCCATACATATTGCTATTTCCCCTCTCTATATTGAGGTATCTTCATTACGCACAACACTCAAAATAAATCTCTTTCATTCTGCTATCTCATATCTGAGGGAAACTATAGTCTTCATCCTTGCAGATACACATTTATTCTCCTGTAACAGAACACTATAAGGACGCATCAAAGCGTGCACATTGCAGGAACCTTTTCATTTGGAAAGCACCAGATCATTTCAGTTTTTGTGCGCATGAAATATACATTTAGACGTCCAACACACACCACTGATAGCTGCTGATGTGGAGTGACTGATGTGAGAAACGTCTGAGCACTGACATGAAATTTAAAATCTAGTCTATTTGAAGAGCAACACCATCCATCCTTTAATAGGAGATGGGTCACCTGTCAAAGGCTCCTCGCCTCCATCCTCTAGTGTACAGTGTGTGTTTACAACACAGTGGCGCATTTTATTTTGCCTTCACATCCTTCCAACAGACTTTATTCACATGCTCACGCACGCCGAGTGCCAGTTCAAGCCGAGCATTCATAGAATAAAAGCCCTAGTTAATTAATGTTGCGAGGCAATACATGAAAGCTGTTAGAAGACGAGAGGGGGGTTTTGAGTGTGACGCCTATTATTCCCCATTGAACTCGTGCATGACTTATACTGCCGGCTGTGATTGGTGATGGCGTGCAGATGACAGCGCACAATAAGAAGAAAATCATCTGCAAAATGAGGATTTCAGCAAGCCCTTCGTGTTTTATTTTGCAGTGTGGTCTCGCAGGATGCTATCGGCCTCTTTGAAGCAGGAGGAGACGTAGAAGGGAGAAGAGACGCGGGATGTAAGCGGTTGCCTCGAAAATAACTGCTTCGCTCAGTTTTCAGACGTCTGTGTCTGCGCCAAAGCCTCTTTGCATACAGATAAGGCCGGGGCCGCTCGGCGAGGGCGGCGGCTGAGACAGCGAGCGCCAGCCTCACATCCGTGCCTCGCTTACCACCACCAAGGTGTCTCTGAACTACGGTGGCCCTTCACAGTGAGCCAAATAATATGCAAAGCAGGATTAGTGTGTTGACTGGCATGAGCCAGACAACAATTACCTGTTGCTGCAACAGTTAGCGAGAACATAGATACACAAAGGAAGCTGGAAATTAATGCTTCTAGCAATGTGAAGAAGTGAATTTTTAAAAAGTGATACATTTCATTTAACCCCGAGGTAGTGTGTAATAGAAGTTGTCCTTCAGCGCCTACTTTGGTTCGGTGGTACACATCCGTGCTCCCATACTCCAAACTTCAGGTCCTGTTCGTGTGCATGTTTGTCTTGGACTATTTCGCTGTGTTTGCAAAGACAGAATATGCGATAGTAACACATTCTGTAACACACAGTAACACACTGCTCATTTTCATTAGCAGAGCGCCAAACATTTTATTTCCTGCATTCTGGTGATTATTATGAAGCACAAGAAGACACCTTCAGATCTTGAATATTTCCTCCCGCATTTGAAGGCAGATTAACCCTAATCCTCTAACCCTAACCCCTAACCCTAACCCCCTAACCCCCCAACCCTAACCCTAACCTCTAACCCTAATCCTCTAACCCTAATCCTCTAACCCTAACCCCTAACCCTAACCCCCCAACCCTAACCCTACCCTCTAACCCTAATCCTCTAACCCTAACCCCTAACCCCTAACCCCCTAACCCCCCAACCCTAACCCTAACCTCTAACCCTAATCCTCTAACGCTAACCCTAACCCCCTAACCCCTCAACCCTAACCCTAACCCTAATCCTCTAACCTTAACCCCCTAACCCCCTAACCCCCAAACCCTAACCTCCTAACACTTACCCTCTAACCCTAACCCCTAACCCTAAGAGCGGTAAAAGAGGTTGCCATGGAGACCTAAATGTGTGCACTGGGGTCGGCCTCTGCTGCGCCAAAGAATTTATAATAAGGAAAGAAGTTCCACTCTCCCAATATCCCCGGCTTCTGAACTGGTTGCAGTCCCACCAGAGGTCCACTAGGGGTGATCACAGGACAGTGGAGAATGAATGGAAGTCTATGGAGCAGTACCATAGACAGTCAAAGAAATGGACCAACAGATCCAGTTGCTCTGAACGGAGACCAGTGAAGGACATTAGAAGCTAATTTCCAGTGGTAGCTGAGCGTTACTTACCTGTGTCCGTTGCCTAAGCCGCTGTAGGCCTTCTCCTGGTCCTGCATGCGGTTGAGGCTCTGGGCCACCGACAGATACTGGTCATAGTACTTGATGGCTTCCTCAAAGTCTCCCAGAGCCTCGTAACAGTCTCCCAGGTTCCCGTAGGCCCTGCCCCTGTCCATCATTGCCTCGTTTCCACTCAGCTGCTGTAATGTGGCCAGCTGCTGCTCCAAGTAGCCAATGGCTTCCTCCATCACGCCTACATTCATTTTGGTGATGCCCATATTGCCGTACACCTGAGCCTCCACGACAGGGTCCTTCAGCCTCCGACCCAACTCCAGCTGCTCCTCGTAGCTCTTGAAGGCCATGGCGTACTTCCCCAGGGCCATGTAGACGGCTGCCAGGTGACCGTGGGCTTTGCACTCCCCCGACACGTCGCCCAGCTCCTGGTACACCTCCAGCTCCTGGGTGTGGTAGCCCAGAGCTTTGTCGTACTTCTGCACAAGTCTGTAGGTGGCCCCGAGGGCGGCGTAGGCGCAGGCCTCCATCCTGCGCTCCTTAACCTGAAACAAGGTCAAATTTCATAATATCAGCATTTGAACGTAACATTTCCTATTTATTTGATGACGTTTTCTAGTACATGTTACTGTATACAGTATACTGTATGAGTACATGTACTGCAGTCATTGTACATGCATTCTCATGAGTGGGTTTGTATTGTACAAAAATTAAATAACAGGGACTGTCTGCCGGTCATTTGACGGTTTGGTTAAGCGGTCTTTACAATTAAATTTAGCTGACAAAAGGGGGCCGTGAGCCGGGTACAGAGCACCGTGAGCTGGCGGTCTTCCCATGGTACCCCCGTTTCTTGGGTGAAAGTCTTGTGTTTTCTCCTTAACTTCTTCCAGAACATGAACTTCTGCCTTTTAGGACCCAAACATCCAGCCCTTTGTGCTTCTGAAATCTCCAGTTATTTCCTTTAGATTTCACAGTAACACTACTGTGTATGATTTTACAGTAGATGGCTGTAAAATTACATCACAACCTTGTTGACATGTCAACATCACAGTAGTTTAAGTATTACTGTGAAAAAAATCACAATATAGCTACTATAGTACTGTAAATAGTACAGTAAACTACTGTATTCAGACTTTTTTGTCTTAGGTTGACTTTAATTGTTTCGTACTTTACAATTAATACATAAAATACTGGAAATGGAAGTACGGTACCTTTACTGTAAAACAAATTCACAGTAACTTGCTGGACAATTGTTACAGTAAATTACAGACACATACCTGGTGAGCTAAGGCCAGTTGCTGCTCGTAAAACTGAATGGCTCCAGTCACGTCTTTCTTACAGACGAAGATGTCTCCGAGGTTCCCCAGAGCTCGGAAGCGAGCCTGTGCGTTGTTGAGCGACTGGGCCAGGGACAGCAGGTATTTCTGACACTCCTCGGCCTTGGCGAAGTCCCCGAGGGCTTTGAACGCCAAGCCGAGGTTACAGTACGCCTTGGCCTGACTCAGTTTGTCGTGCAGGTCCTTGGCCAGGGCCAAGTCCTGCTCGTAGTATTTCACCGCGTCCTGGTAGTTCCCCAGACAGTAGTGGGCGTAACCCAGATTGTGACAAACCTTCCCTTCGCTCTCCATGTCCTGGAGGTCCGGGGACAGGCGGAGGTACTGCTCGTAGTAGGGCACGGCCTGAGGGAACTCTCCGCGAGAGCAGTGGAAGTTGCCGAGGTTGCCGAGAGCGCGCGCCTCGCTCTGGACGTCCCGGAGCTCCCGGGCGATGTTGAGGTGGTTCTGGTAGTGCTGCAGAGCGCGGTCGTGGGCGCCCAGCGCCTGGTAAGCCACCGCCAGGTTGCCGTGGGTGGAGGCCTGCGAGGCCCGGTCGTTGACCTCCATGGAGATCTGCAGCTCCTGCCGGTGGTAGCGGACCGCCTGGTCGAAGGCGCCCAGGGCGTTGTAGGCGTTGCCCATGTTGCCGTAGGCCCGGCCCTGAGCAGCGTAGTCGTTTAGCTCCTGAACGATGGCCAGGTGGGTTTTGTGGAGTTTCAGGGCCGTCTCGTAGTCCCCCTTCATCTGGTGGATGATGCCTGTGGAGAGAGCAGAAAGAAAGCAATAAAGAAAGAGCATACATTTTTAGACCAAAGGTACCCAAATTCATCCGGTTGGGCCAACATGTATGAAGATATTCCTTTAACCCTTTTGTTGTCCTCGGGTCAAAGTGTTTTATATCAGAAATATGGATTTCTTTCAACCAAGTGCCCAAAAATAACATGGTTGATTCAATACAACAATCTTCAGTTCTTCATTCCAGTCTTAAAGGAATGGATGTTGATGATAATCACCGACTGGAAAATGTCAACTTTTACTCAATACTATTTCAAAAACACTTCAATTTGTTTTCTAATGCTATAAAATTGAATGAGACGCCCCAAAATTAATGAAAGTAGAGATTTGTACTTGGCAACGACCGTTGGGTGGAATCAATAATGTTATTTTGGGGAATTAAAAAGAACATTGATATAAGGAAACGGGTCAATTTGACCCGAGGAGAAAGAGCAACAGGAGGAACTTGAAGATCCAGTCAAGGGGAAATGTAAAAATGGAAATTGAAAGTGTCTAGTAAGCTCTTTATGTAAAAAAACAAGTCATATGCGTGTTAAAATATGCTCTCTGAGCCATCTGTTCTCTGCTTACACAACACACTCTCCCACAGAGTTATGGTCATTAAAAGCAATCAAACAGACTCATTACAACACCGAAATAGGATGTTGTGATGGTCTAAGCTGTCGTTGGCAACGGTGTCTTAGAGGGATTTCATCAAAATCAACAACTTCTCCACAGGGTTGGAAATGGTAATGCGGGAATAAGAGGGAGAGACAAAAGAAGTGAAGAGCTGACGGGAAGCTCGGCAAACAACTTATAAATAAAAAAGAAGAGAAGAAGAAGAGGAGATTAGTGTGAAGAAACAATAAATAATGGATAAACCCGTGCATGGAGCGTAATACCT
>NC_048411.1:30476142-30477393 GCF_013103735.1 Etheostoma cragini | reverse complement strand
CACACACACACACACACACACACACACACACACACACACACACACACACACACTTCTGTCTTTGAGGGAAAGCTGTTAGAGCACTAATTGGACTGCATAGTAATCAATGCTAAGCATCGACCGGCTAAGCAAACACACACACACACACACACACACACACACACACACACGCACACACGCTTAATGCTTGCATAACAGAAGCCACCCACCATCATGAAGACAGCTACAAATATTTGCAAAACACGTTGATGAGCTAATAATAGACCGTGTGCACACTCGCAGCGCCTGAAGTCTGCTCTGGGATGTTTTGTTTGAGAGACTCTGAGTTCTTGGGAAACCAGGGGAGGTGTTGAATGTGTTAGTGTGTGTTAGTGTGTGTTAATGTGTGTTAGTGTGTTGAATGTGTTAGTGTGTTGAATGTGTTAGTGCGTTCAGTTCAGATCCGTTTCATAACCAACAGTAGAAAGAGGTCTTAAATCTTAAGCGACATGTTTCAGCGGTCCGAGCTGTTTTTATATGAACAGGTGAACTATTCCACAGGTGAAAAGGCTCGGACACCTTTGTTTTTTAACCCTTTTATTATATTCGGGACAAATTGACCCATTTCTAATTTTTACAAGAAGAAAAATGGTCCAAGTTCCATGTTTTCAACCTGAAATCAGCGTCCTTTCCTTATTTCCTGAGATAAACATGTATTCCTGACTCAGAACATTATTCTGGATATGACTCTTATGTTGTTTCCATAGTGGATTTTTAACATGAATTATAACCTTATGACTAAAACTAACCCCACTTCCATGTTTAATAGTGTGCTAGTAGAGACTGATGCATTCCCTAAACATAGATGTTATCTCAGCTGTTGGAAATGGAGATAAAGACAATATTTGTTGATAGATTATGAAGTAAAATTGTATTTCAGAATTGTTTTTAAAACCCCAAATAAGTCGCGGGTCAGTTTGACCCGAGGGACACGAGATGGTCCCGACAGTGAAGACGATAGAAGGGTTAACCTGGGTCTGGGAACGTGGAGGAGCATCTGATTGGAAGACCTCAGGTGTGTGGACACGTCCAAGTTCCCATAAATAAGAAGGCGACAACGCATTTAAATCTTAAAAACAAGCAATGCAATTTTAAAAATCAACCCTGAAACAGACACGAGGCTACAACTGGGGTTATGTGCACTGGTGTAGTCTAATGCATTGCAGTGGGTGTACTGTACTGTATAATGGCCAGAGTCTGTCTTTAAGGGAG
>NC_048411.1:30475094-30476132 GCF_013103735.1 Etheostoma cragini | reverse complement strand
GGGGGGGTGTAGTGTGTGTCCTCCCCCAGGGAAGTTTTGAGCATCAACAGCTTCAGTTCCTGCATCCTGATACACTTTTATGCACCAATTCCTAGTGGAAACACCTTTATTTAGCCTGTGCAAAGAGGAAAAAACACAGGTGTCAATCCAAAAATATATCAAAATTATAATAGAAAGTATGCTGTTGTGGGTCATTGGGCGTTTTTAAGTGGGTGTCTGGAAGTCCTGGAGCCTTCTTAGTTGGAATACTGCGTATACCTGTGTATCACGTAGACTACACCGCTGGTTATGTGGTCACGCCTTTCTGCGTTCTGGACTAAGTGTAACCAGCGAAATCCATCTCCAGTCCCTCTAGCAGTGAGGGTACGCCACATGTTTGCATGTGTCCTCAGCCACCGCTGGCTCGGCCCAATTACTGAGATGAAAAGGCCACTCCACAGAGAACAATGATAAAGGGAAGGGGAAAGAAATGACAGCTGCTGGGCCGCATCTCACCCACAAGGTGCTAAATGCACAGCAAGCTGTCTGCAGTTTGCAACGCAGCTCAACAGTAGAAGGTGCGTCTGATGTCAACGTGGTTTAAAAGGCCCGGTGTGTAACGTGTTCAGTTGCTTATTACCAAAATCAGTTTTTTTTGTCTCTTCAACGTTTACAAAACTAACAAAAACATGCATTGTTTTTCAGGGCTTTTTCCCCCACCACCATATACACTAACTAACTAACTAACTAACTAACACTATTTTTACACTCATTTTTGGAACTGAAATATGAAATTAGATCTAACATTTGAGTACAAAAAGTATTTTGACTAATATTTAGGACTAGAGGGTGTTGATGGATAATCACAAACTGTAAAAGTTAAGTCTGAATAATGCTGTAAAATTAAATAAAACACTCAAAACTCAATAAAAGAAGTTAACTGATCCTTAAAAGGCCCGGTGTGTGACGTGTTCAGTTGTTCAGTCTCTTTTATATAGACCTTAGTGGTCCCCTAATACTGTATCTGAAGTCTCTTTATATAGACCTTAGTGGTCCCCT
>NC_048411.1:30471809-30474994 GCF_013103735.1 Etheostoma cragini | reverse complement strand
CCCCCCCCCCCCCCCCCCCCCCCCCCCCCCATCCTCCCACTTCATGCCTGAACCTCTCCTCTGATGCACCCACATCATGCAACTCTTAAGTCAGCTTCTTTTTGCTCTCACGACTCAAAAACTCAAATATCACAGTATTTTTAACCAGGCAAATAAAGGCAAAATACACAGTACATGCTTAGCATTCCAATATGCATCTTTCACTGTTACTTTTTACTTTACATACCAATCCATGTGTATTTGTCTTGATATTTTGTATTTTTGTATGTTTTGTTATGTGCCTATGTATATGTAGGTGTCTCTATTAAACAGGATTATACTACTACATGTCTATTTTAAATGTATAGAGAGTTAACACGTACTAAAGTCAAATTCCTATTGTATACTTAGCCAATAAATGAGACTCTGATTTCGTAATAACAGTCTGAATAGTTCGGAGAAGTACATCGCTTTACTGTAACGCAGCCTGTTGAACTCGTTAAAAGAGAATACTTGTGTCATATCATGATATTACAATATCCAAAATCTAAGATGATATCTAGTCTCATACAACGATATATATCGATTGATATTGATATATTGGCCGGCGCTATGTGGAGAGTATCCTGACAGACCGATGTCCACAATGCCGTTTTAAAAAGATGATTACCATAGACTTTAAATATAATGGACGCAGCATCCCGGACGTCATGCATTGGTTGGTTTGAGGACTGCTGTTTTGAAGTTTGGGGATAAGGGGAGTACGACGCGGCAAAGCCAGCGATGTTTATGGTTTTATGACGCTGCGCTAAATGCTAAAGCTAAATGCTAAATGCAAAACATGACAGGTTGATGATTTTTTATCCCTTCTGAAGCGAGTCATCCAGCGGAGATTTACCGGCAGGTGAATGCGGATGAGAGTGGGAAAAAAAATCAACTAGCTTTCAATGAAGTTACCAGCTAACAATGGCGGTAGCCAGCTAGCCAGCTAGCTAGCTTGGCTACAGAATACTGAACAAGACATTTTAAGGTGACCAAAATGTTTTAGTTAACTGATGAAGTAAAAACACAGTGAAAGAGTCAAAGGTTAAGATTAAAAAACAAGTCGAGGTCTATTTTAATGTCCACCGTGTTAGCATGGTTAGCATGGTTAGCATTGCTAAGCCCCTTTCCTGGTTCAAAGGACCTAAAGCATCCCCTGCTTTATCGTCTATTTTAAAATAAATAAGACCATCATTTACTAAATAAACGTCATGCTGTGTTGAAGAAGACTTGGAACTAGCGATTGAGACAATGACCTAATTATGAAAATGTTTCTTGAGGTAATGAATCAAGACAGAAGTAGGCTAATTGTCTCATAGACTTCTATAGAAACAAAGCCGGTGGAGTCGCCCCCTGCTGGAAGTTGGAGATAACGCAGCTTTAAGGAGATTAAGCATTGGCTTCACTTTTAAAGCCCTGGAAGTTCGTCCATTATTTGTACAGTCTATAATGATAATCCAAAAACAATTGTTAATACATATAATTCTGCTGTCACAAAGGCTGCATCCTCCCCCATTAGTCAAAGTCAAAGTCAAAGTCAAAGTCTGCTTTATTGTCAATTTCTTCACATGTCAAAAACATACAAAGAAATCGAAATTGCGTTTCCCTCTATCCCACGGTGACAAGACATTTATAACAAATTTGGTCCACAGACAAACATAACATTCAAGTAAACAACATAAAAAAAGTAAAAATAAGAAGATATATACACTGAGGAAAATAAGAGCAGCGAAATTTGTGTTAAAAATGTGCAATTATGCATACTGTCGACGGTCTATGTAATGTGCAATTATATATCAGCATCTCTTTCACACACACACACACACACACACACACACACACACACACACACACGCTCTCCCTCCGCACTCATTTCAGAGCGCCGCCTCCCTTTCTCTCCACTCTGGAGCATGAATGCGCTGGTAAGTGGCGCCATATTGTGCTCATCCAGGCGCAGCGGCGTGTGTGCAGCTTCCCATCGGGGTAGCACATGAGCCGGTAATGGGGCAGGTGGGCCAAAAGGGGGCCGGCACTGGGTGGACCAGCTGGGCAACGTGGATCAAACGGCCACTAGAGAAACCTCAATTGCGGTGCAGAACCTCTGATGTGAAACAGACACACAGGGACGTCCCTAGGATTGAAAGACGGGGTACTTAGCCCCCCAGGGTATTTGTAATTTGCGGTAAAGTAATAGCATATTATGTCTAAAGAAAGAAAAAGTAGGCATCGCTTCATTCTTATTTATAATAAAGGACGCATTACACTATGTAAGCTATTGATATGGAGAGTTTTTTTTACCCACCAGCCTCTGTTTCTGTGAATTTCACTGCATTGATTTTACCACTGCATCTTAACTGTCTCTCCATTCGTCCCCCTACTCTCAGGAAACCCCCCATCTTTCTTCCTTCACTTGTCAGGTTCGATGTTTGTTTGGTGTGGTCAATAATCGGGCTATCCACAGAGCCATTATTCCGTCTCATTTGGTCCCACTCAGGAGGAGACAGCAAGTACTTAGGTACTAGGATGGTAGTGGAGGCCTGTCATCATAGGGTGCAATGGGGCTGAATAACACTCTTTTACACACACACACACACACACACACACACACACACACACACACACACACACACACACACACACACACACACACACAATGTGGATGTTGTTCTTTGCTTTTTGATTGGGCTACATTTTTAATGAGATGTCATCTCGTTTGTACACTTGCTCGTGATGTCTGGTCACCGGGCGCGTTCCTAAGAGCACTTGTTAATGAAACAGTGTGATTTGATCTGCCTTTGCTTCTATTTTGGATCAATAAAGTCTATTCTGGCGTGTTGTTTTCTTTCTTTTCTTTGTCAGCTGAGCCATAATTGCTTTCCCTGCTCAGGAAAATAACATGTATGCACATGCCCACCCTGGATGTGTAAAATAACCTGGATACGACGTTCAATGTGAGCCCCGCGAAAGCTCTTGATGATCAGCGCGGCTCCGGCACTGTGTGGCCCAGAGATCAGGTGTAGCAGAGACCTCCGAGACCTCAAAGACCTCATAGACCTCAGAGACCTCAGAGACCTCAAAGACCTCATAGACCTCAGAGACCTCAGAGACCTCAAAGACCTCAGAGACCTCAGAGACCTCAAAGACCTCAGAGACCTCAGAGACCT
>NC_048411.1:30469968-30471709 GCF_013103735.1 Etheostoma cragini | reverse complement strand
ACCCTCTATGTTAAAATACAGGGGCATAAGTATACACCCCCCTATGTTAAAATACAGGGGCATAAGTATACACCCCCCCGCTGGGACCCGTGTCTCTGCACCAAGCCCGAACATTTGATCCAGTCCATCTCCCAGGCAACCAGATGAACTCCCCCTGCCAGCACTAGTCATACGGAGGGGAGGAACCCTACAGGGACCAGTAGAGATCTTCAAAGTGTTGACTATCACCCAGGGCTAAGAGGGAGCCACTTGCTCACTAATCGCCTGTCTGTCACTTCCTGGCGGTCTCTGGCATCCAGCTGGCACGCAAACATGGCCGACTCTGAAGAGGCTGCAACACCAAAGGGATGCTGGGGTCCTAATTACTTCATTCGTGTACATGCTGTCACATTTTATAGAGCTGCAAATACTATTATTGTCATTGTGGCAGGGCTGAAGGACTCAGGTCCAGTCTTGGTCTTGAGTCCGGACACAAGACCGTTTTTGCATGGTCTCAGACTTGTCTCGGTCTCGCTAGTATTTGGACTCGGACTTGTCTCGGTCTTGCTAGTATTTGGACTCGGACTTGTCTCGGTCTTGCTAGTATTTGGACTCGGACTTGTCTCGGTCTCGCTAGTATTTGGACTCGGACTTGTCTCGGTCTTGCTAGTATTTGGACTCGGACTTGTCTCGGTCTCGCTAGTATTTGGACTCGGACTTGTCTCGGTCTTGCTAGTATTTGGACTCGGACTTGTCTCGGTCTTGCTAGTATTTGGACTCGGACTTGTCTCGGTCTCGCTAGTATTTGGACTCGGACTTGTCTCGGTCTTGCTAGTATTTGGACTCGGACTTGTCCCGGACTCGGCCACTGGTCTTGCCCAACATGGCTTTTGGGCTTTTGGTCTGGACCGAGTCCAGGTGTCTTTATTATGTTGATAATGATATTGGAGGGAAAGTGAAACCCAAAATGATGGTCTTGAGACTGTCATGCATAAGACCTTTATTCTGTCCTGGACTCGGTCTTGACTCTGACTCAAAAATTTTTGGGCTCGGTCTGATAAACACACATGCAAGCACTTATATACCACTGACACACACACACACACACATGCACACACACGTGCACAGCCTGTACTCCATCCCCCGGAGTGCTTTTCCTCGCCCCGCTAACTCAGCTCAGAGGTCTGATGGGGGGCAGCAGATGGCTGCCTACGCCTTGTCTTATCTTTTATTGAACATTGTTTGTTTTATTCATTTTAATCAACAGACGCCCTCCTGCACATGTCCTCACTCACGTCTCTCAGTTGAAACCATCCGATCAATGTTCCGTCCTGACGTGAGCGAGTAATAACAACGTACTAGAGAAGGAGAGCTACCTGAAAGCAGCCCAGTCATGTTCGACCACCCCCCCTCCCTTCTCTCTCCGCAGGCATCCTGAAGTTCCACGAGGTGTACCTGGGCGAGGGCGTGTCGGACGGAGGCTCAGACTTCCAGGAGGGGGGCGGCGGCGGCGGGGGGGTGGTCAGCGGCTCCTCGTTGGAGCAGCACATCGCCAGCGCCCGCGAGGCTCTGGGGGTGGAGTCTTATTACAGCAGGTGAGGTCTTTACAGCCGTCGCAGTGAAGTGAGAAGAAGTGTCTTTCTGGGAGCTCATTATCACGGGACATGCTGGGGACATGCACGGGACATGCTGGGGACATGCACGGGACATGCATGGGACATGCTGGGGACATGCACCGGACATGCACGGGACATGCTGGGGA
>NC_048411.1:30467111-30469868 GCF_013103735.1 Etheostoma cragini | reverse complement strand
CAACAACAAGCTCAGGGTTACAAGAGACACACAACAACAAGCACAGGGTTACAACAGACACACAACAACAAGCTCAGGGTTAAAATATTAAAAGACAAAATAAAACATCTGGTTCATTTTCAATATAAAATACAGCGTGCTCACGGCGGATCATGTGTCCCTGCAGTACACCTGGAAAACACACCACCGAGTTGTTCCCCCCTCTACTCCTCTGGATGGAAACTAACCGGTGGTGGTTTTGTGGTTCTATTCTACGAGATCTCGCGAGATCTCGTGGGTCCTCGAGACTTCAACTGTCAGTCCACAGCCGTTCCGGACTTGGTGGAAATCAAGAGTGAGAGAGATTTGCTGGAATGGGGTTGGTTGGAACAGTGGAAATACAAAACTAGACGACTTTTGATAGTTTTTTTTATTTCTGTCGACTTTGAATATCTGTGTGTTTTTCGACATTGATGAAATCAGGGATTCTGGGGAGTTTGGCGATGGCGATTTCGGAGCTGGGAAAACAAAAATGATCCTACTCTTTAAAAAAAAAGCTCTATGTCTGTAGAGACACTTAGAATAATCTGAGTCTGTCAGCGACACCAACAGAACTTTAAAGTGGATGGATCTTAACTAACTAACGATGCACATTCGCCCTACAGGGATCCTTTGCAGCTTCCTTAATACTGGACCAGTTTCAAGGATCCTGTCAGTCACTTAGACACAAAAACATGGGAAAGTAGGCTTCATGTTGAGGTTAGGTTTGCCCTTTAAGTTGTTTTGATCCCCCTACGTCAGCTTGTAGCCCTCAGGGTGAACCGGTGGAGGGAAAGGACGCTGTTGTAAAACGTCAGATGGTTATTCATGGACTGCTCCAGATGACCTTGGTAACGACCCCCAACCCACTTCAAACCTAATTTGTGTAGGCTCGAATTGAGATTCATAAAACATCCGTACGAGAGAGCGCTTGACCTCATGTTCCTCATTCTCTGTGCATTTAAACCCAGATTTAGTCGGACGCCGTCGCTGTGATCCCGGCGTTCACCGGGACACGCACACGCACGTGTCCTGATTGTAATCAGCTGTTTCTACCGCTCACGCTCTCTCTGAGAGGCGCTCACGTTCAAATCTGCGATAAGGAGAACATGAATCAATAGTCATGTTTACCTGAGTGAGAGCGGTCTGCAGGTACGTTGGTATCAAGCTCTGCACGCAGTTCAGATTCAGTGTGACACCGATAATCAGTTAACTCGTCAGATTAAAGGGCGCCCGGGTAGCTCAGCTGGTAGAGCGGGCGCCCATTTACTGGGACTTACTCCTCGACCTGCGGCCCTTAGCTGCATCTCATTCCCCCCCCCCCACCCCCCTCTTTCCCCTGTCATTTCTTCAGCTGTCCTGTAAAAATTAAGGTTGAAAATGCCCCAAAAATGCCCAAAAAATAATAATAAAAAAAAACTCAGTTAAAAGCCCAGTATGGAAGCAAATAAAACATTTTTTTAAATTTAACAGCCACTGAATATTTAATTTTAGTAGTATTAGTATGTTACTTGGAAATTATCTGGATTATTTATTTATTTTGAATTCTTAGAAAAAAAAAAAAAAAATGAAATTTCTTGATTTGCAATTACAAATGCTGAATTTTAATTTTGTTGTTTTTTCGATGATGCGGCTGATTTTTATCCCCCTTTGGTAACCTTTCCGTTGCCTTTTTGCCGCCCTTTTTGTAGCCATTTTGTCGCCTTTTCACCGCCTTTCATCGCCTTTTCAGATGTCCGTCCCCGTCCTCTGTCTCTGTGTTGGCGCTCTAACCTGCGGCTGATTTCTGAGGACTATGGTTACCTGGTCCTCAGGTCTCTGCAGGGTAAATCCAGACAGCTAGCTAGACTATCTGTCCAACTGAGGACTATGGTTACCTGGTCCTCAGGTCTCTGCAGGGTAAAACCAGACAGCTAGCTAGACTATCTGTCCAATCTGAGGACTATGGTTACCTGGTCCTCAGATCTCTGCAGGGTAAATCCAGACAGCTAGCTAGACTATCTGTCCAATCGAAGTTTTATTTTGACAACTAAACCTACTTATGATAGTACACGTATTCCACAGAAACCAGTTCCTTCCTGAGGCAGTTTTGCAGCAGAACCGTTTTAAAGAAGTTCCACTAACAACAGAGCATGTTCTTCTCCCATCCTGGGGATGCTGTGTGGACTAGCCAGACCTTCCCCTGCAGCTCTGTGGAGGAAGGTCTGGCGATGCGAGACTAGTGACAGAGAAACTTGAGACTGCAATCTGGAGAATGTGGCTGATTTTTAGCTGAACCCCACCAGAGTCGGGTCACTGCAGAAGCAACACATTTGGGATTGTTTCCCTTTCATCTGGAGGGGGGTCAGGCCCAAAGAAACTACCACTGCAGCAATCCGCCAACAGTCCTATCAGCAGAATCAGCCTGAGACCAGCAGAATCAGCCTGAGACCAGCAGAGGCAGCCTTAGACCAGCAGAATCAGCCTGAGACCAGCAGAGGCAGCCTGAGACCAGCAGAATCAGCCTGAGACCAGCAGAATCCGCCTGAGACCAGCAGAGGTAGCATGAGACCAGCAGGATCAGCCTGAGACCAGCAGAATCAGCCTGAGACCAGCAGAATCAGCCTGAGACCAGCAGAGGCAGCCTGAGACCAGCAAAATCAGCCTGAGACCAACAGAATCCACCTGAGACCAGCAGAGGCAGCCTGAGACCAGCAGAATCAGCCTGAGACCAGCAGAGGCAGCCTGAGACCAGCAGAA
>NC_048411.1:30465517-30467011 GCF_013103735.1 Etheostoma cragini | reverse complement strand
CCTAATACTGTATCTGAAGTCTCTTTTATATAGACCTTAGTGGTCCTCTAATACTGTATCTGTAGTCTCTTTTATATAAACCTTAGTGGTCTCTAATACTGTATCACACACTAAAACTGAAGTAGTGAGGGTATGTGACGTGTCTGTGGGCGTACCTAGGCTGACAAGGACCCGCTGGAGGGCCTGGTAGCAGGAGGTCTGCAGGTCGAACAGGGAGAGCTTGTAATCCGTGCTGTGCTGGGCTTCGTGGCGGATGGTCTCAAACAGAGCCGAGGCCCGGTACAGCTGGGGACAGAGGACAACACAGAGTCCTGAGTAAAAGGCAAGGCAAGGCAGCTTTATCTGTAGAGCCCATTTCAGCAACAGGGCAACTCAAAGTGCTTTACACAAAATCAGTAAAACAGATAAAACACCAGTATCCTCAAATAAAAATCATAAAACAGATAAAACCCCAGTGTAAACTTGGGACTACCTTCACACTAATTAGTCCGTGTTAGTGCTACCTTACATTCTGAAGAAACCTATGAGCACATTTCTGGTGAACACAAGATTTAAAGTGATGCTTTTGCAGGATTAATTGTGTAGAAACTCCCTTCTACAGATGGTTAATTGTGCTTTTCTAGTCTCAACCACCTCTCAAAGCTCTGTCGATTAAATCAACGAATCGATTAGTCGACAAAACCATGAAAGTGTTGGTCAACAACAATTCTTTAGTCGAGGACGGCCCTAGTGAACGCCGTCCGGGGATCAACGCCTGCGTCATTTCATCAACCAGTGTAGCTGACTGTTCAGGTTTGGGAAAGATGATTGGTTCAAACACTAAAAATGATCAACAGACGATAGCGTCAATGCATGTTGATGACTCGCGTCACTCTTCGAGATTTTGGCTCACGCCAGTTTCTGTTTTGTGCTGTGATGACTCTCCGGGTGTTTTATCCCCTTTTATCATCAGAGTGGCTATTGAACGCTGCCCTTTCCTTCTACTGTGAGGTATTGACACTGTCTGTTGTTTACACTACTGACTGAAATACAGCACTCGTGTTGTTGGAAGTCACATTTTTGTGTTGTCATGTCTTTCCAGGCCAGCAGTGGGCAGACGTCGGACAGACAGGAGAACATTAAGCTGGGTGAATATAACCTGGGTGTTCCTGAAGCTAAAGGTTCGAACGCCGTCAAAAAGCCCAAATATTCGTCCAAATCGAAATCCTGGACTTGGTGCATCCCTACTCTTGAAGCAGGAGTTCGTGCACACTGCAGTGGATTTATTGTATTCTCATAGGTAGCATTCATAGGACACAATGGACCAAAATGTCCAACAAATGGTGCACCACTATGCTTGTGTGATTCTACTTTTGAAGAAAGAGAATTATTGGGATTATGGCCACTAGATGGCACCATCCCCCCTCCCTGGCCTTCGCTGCTGGTCTCCAATCATGCTTCTCTCTCAACTGAGGAGAGTACTGTAAGGAGTCTTGATGAATCACCCCCCCCCCC
>NC_048411.1:30464228-30465417 GCF_013103735.1 Etheostoma cragini | reverse complement strand
GACTTCAGATACAGGATTAGGGACCACTAAGGTCTATATAAAAGAGACTTCAGATACAGGATTAGGGACCACTAAGGTGTATGCAAACCAAAGAGCACCATGTAGGACCTTTATCTAACGGATATCAGCTTCCCCAGCTGATTACTGACATTCGGACATTATAATTATTACGTGAATTACTTGTATGACAAGTTTTCTGAAATTCTAATGTTTAAATATGCGATTGAGGCATTTTCTTTCTTCATGATATAACCTCAAAACTTATTTGATAATTGAATCTAATCCTAAATCCGGTCCACTGCACATTCTGTGCATCCTGCACTAAACCCATACAGTCTCTCCTGCATAGTACGCTCCGTCATATGACGCTTATGTGCTATTTATTGCTGTATTTATTGTTTGTTTATTTCATATTATTGTTAAAATATATTTTTATGTGTGCACCATCAACCAAGGCAAATTCCTAGTAACGTACCCGGCAGTACATCTTTTATGAGATCCAGGTTCTGGTGTCTGATGTAGTGTAGTGTCCCCCCTTTAATTAGCATTTCCTTCCCGAACCCCCACAGGCCACCACGACGAGGCGCTGGCGGTGGCGGAGCGCGGGCGCACGCGAGCCTTCGCGGACCTCCTGGTGGAGAGACAGACGGGGCTGCAGGACTCGGACCCCTACACCCCGGTGACGGTGGAGCACATCCTGGACACGGTCAACAGCCAGAGGGCCCTGGTGCTGTATTTCTCCATGGCTGCCGGGTACCTGTACAGCTGGCTGCTGGCTCCGGGAGCAGGTGACCCCCCAACGCTCCGCCCATACAGTAGAATACAGTAGAATACAGTAGAATACAGTAGAATAGAAAATAATAGAATACAATACAATAGAAAATAATAGAATACAATACAATAGAACAGAAAATAATACAATACAATAGAAAATAATAGAATACAATACAATACAATACAATAGAAAATAATAGAATACAATACAATACAATAGAAAATAATAGAATACAATAAAAAATAATAGAATACAATAGAAAATAATAGAATACAATATTGTATACAATACAATACAATAGAAAATAATAGAATACAATAGAATAGAAAAGAAAAGAATACAATAGACTATTTTGTCAGTGTTGGGAGCATTAATGTACATACACACGCACGCACGCACATATATATGTATATA
>NC_048411.1:30462767-30464128 GCF_013103735.1 Etheostoma cragini | reverse complement strand
GGGGGGGGGGGGGCACTCAGCTCACACTGGTGCTCAGACCAGACAAAGAGCTGCCGTGGAGAAAGGGGTCGTTGGTGTGGAGCAACAACTTCTCATGAAGGGATTCATGTGGTGTTGTATAAACATACACACAAGAATTCGTGTGCTAGCCTACGAAGTCCGGCGGAAGGTCACTTGACGACCGGTTACGTTTAGCCGTCTTTAAAGTTCAATTTAGCCGAGAAAAGGGGACAGTTGCACCGCGTTAAACCCTCTTGTTGTCCTCGGGTCAAATCTGACCCCTTTAATAAATGTCTATATCTGAAATATGAGTTTCGTTTGAACCAAATTACCATAAAAAATGGATTGGATTCCTTCCAACGCTCTTTGCAAATACAACTGATCACTTTTATTCCTCTGATCCTAACTATTGGTCCAAATAATTCATAATTTCTGCTTTTTTAACTCAAATATTAGGTTTAATTCTATATAAATGAGGGTTATTGACCATGAATTCCAAAAAGTAGTAAAACTAGTAAGGTGGTGTTAGTGAAAACTTTAAAAAAGTCTGAAAAAGGGGCGGAAATGTCAAATTTTTTGTCCGTTTTTTAACCCGGGAGGACAACACAGGGGTTAAGCCATATGTTCCCACATTTCAGAGTTTTTTTTCCAAATTTGTCCCTATGTTCTTGTCTGACAAAGGGACGAAAATGTCAAATCTTTGTCCGTTTTTGAACCCGGGAGGACAACACAGGGGTCAAACAGTTAAGTTTAGCCGACAGTTATTTTTAGACACCAAACGGTTAGTTAAAAAAAGAAAAAGGATTGTGGTTTGGGTTGGCAACACCGGTCCCCTTGAGTAGGTCTCCCGGGACACAAACTCCCGTTTCCCGGGTGAAAGTCCCCCCCCCCCACACACACACACACACAAACACACACACACGCAGACTTTGCATTTACACAGCGGCATTCAATGTGATGCATATAGCAAGAAATACCTGGAATATATATGAATAGCAGTGCATCTGTACCCGTTGTAATTTTTGGGCATAGCTATTTGTATGCTTGTATGTATATATGCATGAATGTATGTGTGTCTCTGGGAGAAATCCGGGAGTCAGTTGGTCTGTATGTATGTAGTGTTTGCGTGTTTGGTGTGTAGCCCTCCTGTAATGTGTTATGTGTACTTTTTATCTGGACCTTGAGTCTGTGAAAAATAAAATAAAGTAAAATGTAGCTATACGTGTTAATGGTTCATGGGAACTGCCTGCGTGGATGAATGGGTTTTATCAGCACTGTGGGAATGAAAGACACACACACACACACGCACACACACACACACACACACACACACGCACACACACACACGCACACACACACAC
>NC_048411.1:30461415-30462667 GCF_013103735.1 Etheostoma cragini | reverse complement strand
TGTAGTACATTACAGGTGTAGTACATTACATGTGTAGTACATTACAGGTGTAGTACATTACAGGTGTAGTACATTACATGTGTATTACATTACAGGTGTAGTACATTACAGGTGTAGTACATTACAGGTGTAGCACATTACATGTGTAGTACATTACAGGTGTAGTACATTACAGGTGTAGTACATTACAGGTGTAGCACATTACAGGTGTAGTACATTACAGGTGTAGTACATTATATGTGTAATACCTTAGATGTGTAGTACATTACATGTGTAGTACATTACAGGTGTAGTACATTACAGGTGTAGTACATTACAGGTGTAGCACATTACAGGTGTAGTACATTACAGGTGTAGTACATTACAGGTGTAGCACATTACAGGTGTAGCACATTACAGGTGTAGTACATTACAGGTGTAGCACATTACAGGTGTAGTACATTACAGGTGTAGCACATTACAGGTGTAGTACATTACAGGTGTAATACCTTAGATGTGTAGTACATTACAGGTGTAGTACATTACAGGTGTAATACCTTAGATGTGTAGTACATTACAGGTGTAGTACATTACATGTGTAATACCTTAGATGTGTAGTACATTACAGGTGTAGTAGATTACAGGTGTAGTACCTTAGATGTGTAGTACCTTAGATGTGTAGTACCTTAGCTGTGTAGTACCTTAGATGTGTAGTACCTTAGATGTGTAGACAGAGGAGAGAAGAAACTAGAAAGATATTCACATTCAACAAGCCGACGTCAGATTTTACTTTTCTTTCCGGAAAGAAAATGTCTCAAAGCGATTAATTGGCGATTAATTAATTAATGAATGAATTACTAGTCGACGACTAATCGATTAATTGTTGCAGCTCTAGTGTCGTTACACCCCCGTTCCTGGTGTGATATCTTCATGGATTGCCCTACTTTTAGCACGGAGCTCTAATCTTGGAGGGATTACTTTGAGAAGGTGATAAGGAACGTCTCCCCGTGTCTGATCCCCCTCAGCGTCTTATTGAAGATGTTTTTATTCACAGTAATAAAGCACTATGAGATTGTTTGAGGACGTTGAAGGAGTTGTCAGTGGATCAGTTACATCGCAGCTAAAAAATTAGGTCAGTGGAAAAAGCCTAATTAAGAGCAGAATGTTGGTTATGTCACGAGGTTCAGAGAAGTGGCTGATACTGGATCTGAAGTCTCTTTATATAGACCTTAGTGGTCCCTAATACTGGATCTGAAGTCTCTTTATATAGACC
>NC_048411.1:30460076-30461315 GCF_013103735.1 Etheostoma cragini | reverse complement strand
ACCCGGGGCAGAATGCTGTCGGCTCTCTGAGACCCGGGGCAGAATGCTGTCGGCTCTCTGGGACCCGGGGCAGAATGCGGTTGTAGTTTTCTACCCACGCGGCATCGGCCTTCGGGTCTCTGGGACCAAAAACCAAACCAAACCAAATGCTTGACCTCTGTCGGGAGAGAAATTCCTTCTATAGCTGCAACTTAAATCAAAGTTGCAGCTATAGAAGGATTTTTTTAGTTTGCCTATCATCTGCATTTATTTTAGAGACGGACACATATTTTTAAATATTTAAAAACACATCAAATATTTTATTCATTAAAAGTTGACGTGAGCTTTTACTTTGAAAAGTAAGAGAGATATAGTATTTTACTCCAGATGCAAGCTTTTATTTTGAAAAGTAGAAACTCGGGGATGGCAGAAGGATTTTTTTTAGTTTGTCTATAATCTGCATTTATTTTATAGACACATATTTTAAGTGTTTTTATTCATCAGTATGATAGTCTGCGTTAACCTTATGTACATGTTTAGTTTAAAAAAAACATATGCATGATCGCCGTTACTTAAACAGTAACGGATGTACTCTGGTTTTACCGTTGGACACACCTCCGCATGAGACGGGACCGCATGAGACGGGACGGACGAGATGGGATGCTCCAGGCTGCAGCCATATACTCTTGGAATAACCAAGGGGGGCGGGGGTGCTCCTCCCAGCCTAACAGGGACCTTCTCTACATACTGTACATATAACAATTTAATTTAAATGAATGTAAAAACAATATTGCCAAAGATTCAGATACAAACTACACAAGAACAATCAACCCCATACATTTAATCAAATTGTGTGTGTGTGTGTGTGTGTGTATGTGTGTGTGTGTTAGAAAAATGTATGTACAGTATATTAAAAAATTAAAATAAATAAAATTAACAGCAAGCATTTGTATGTATGTTAAACACATACATAAAAAATTAAAATAAAATAAATAAATGAGTAAGCGTGCGTGTGTGTGTGTGTGTATTAAAAAAGAAATATATATTACAATTTCAGTTTACAGTCACAGAGGAGAGAAAACCTCCAGAAAATGGACGTTTAAGAAGCGGGACGCAGAGAACTTGACTTAGAAAAATGACTCAAATTCAACTCAGAATACTTTTGGAGGCCATTAGTCTCTGCAGAGAGTCAGGGCTAGAGGCGCTGCAGGCACACCGGGCCGAGCTGCACGGCCACAGCTCTCCATCTGCTCCCCCCCC